>NC_057934.1:37827398-38127398 GCF_018555375.3 Anguilla rostrata
ACTATGGAGAACAAAAAATGACATAAGCATAAATAAATAATTAAATACATAAATAAATGAAAAATAAATACATTCTGTTAATGAAAAAGGCTATTTCTGTATTTTTACATTTATTTATTTATTTATGCTTATGTCATTTTTTGTTCTCCATATGTAACAGTCACAGCCAGACAGAAAAGTCATATAAGCTTACAGTTTTTTTAAGTTGTCTAACAGAAGATGCCATTGGACTGAAGGATGATATTTTGTAAAATTGAGGGCCATATAAGTACCTGGCATAAATTGTCATTTTGTACAGTACATGCAATTTAGACCTGTTATTTTCAACTTCCTTTCACTAGGGAAAGAAATAATAATATAAATCAGCAGATATCAGCCTGTTTGAATAAACATTGGTATAGGCCTAGAAAAAAAACCAAAAACACATCAGTCAGACTTCTGCAATGGCTTTCAATTTCTTTGTAAATGACACATATAAGCTACAATTTTTATGACATTAACTTACAAATTGTAATCTAATGTTTTTGTTTTTGACAACACAAGCATTTTTTGCTAACCGCTGTCAGCTAGCCTGTGGAGAGGTTATTATTATAGTGTCTCTTATGCCACATCTTTCAGAACACTGACATAAACATATTCCGCTTTCAGCTTTTTTTGTTTGTTTGCCAATAATTTATAAAATTTCTAGCTAAAATGATAGGCTATTTACAAAATAACACTTGAGAATAGCAAGTAACGATTCCAGTTGATGAACTAAATGAAAATTCTTTTTGTATTTTGACTCCTCTTCAAACCTTCCCCCCCCCATCCCCTCATTCCCAAAGAGTACTATACCTCTGATGTTTTACTCTATAGTGTCCTTATTAAGCTCAGGTGAATTTCTCTGGCTTAGCTCAGTAAACCTTCGTGCCCTTTTACAGATTTTATCCATAAGACATCTCACACAGAGAGAGGGGAGTCTTTGCTGGAAACATATAATTCAGCGGACAACACAGCTCTTTGTTTTGCTCCCTCTGAGAATAGATTGGCAGCCTTCAGTAAGTCTCCACAAGAACACTTAAAGATTTCCAAGACGGTCCATCCACCTGGGATTAAACGCACATGAGCCATCATTTGGTGGCTATTTTAGTATCCCTTCCTGCAGCGTTTCTTACATTAGTACACACGGGATTAGGGTAAATACATTTAAAGGAAGTTGAATGCGTGAGATAGAGGGACATCTTTAAAGCCTTAAAGCTTGTGCTCTGTATTTCCTGTCCTTTGCATCATGTTAAGGCCCAAATGGGAGCTGCTACTGATTGAAGAGCCTGGAACTGTCGTGTAAAGGAGCAGGAGGTAAATACCACTTCTGGGAATGGCCAATTGCCAGGATATTTCTGCTCCCTAACAAATGTCTGCATATTTCAGCATACAGTCGCTCCTAGTCATGTCATCAAAGCAATTATTTCTAGAGTAAGCTATATTGTTTGCGGCTTCAAGTGTGAACTAATTGAAACTGTTGAGACTCATCATTAGTATTCCTTGGAAGTGCATATCAAATCAGCAGTTTGAGGAAAAGTTAGAAGTTTTGTTTCCTGACCCTACAATAGCACACTTTAACTAAGGACATTGTGTGCCGCTAATGGCTAGAAATGCATTGCTAATTCGTGACTAAGCACTGTCTTTCAACATCCAAAACATAATCAGGGCCCTCATTCAAGTCCGCAATACAAATGAGATGGAATTAAACCGAGCTCCTGGAAAAAAAAATAAATCAAGCCAATTTTTCAAGAGAAAATCCCAGCTAGTTGTTCCAGAGAGGGAGACACAGCTTGACTGGGTAATAAATGGGTCATCTATTAATAGAGTGGGGTCTTTCAGTTCAGAGGAAGCGAACGGCAACACCACCACAGCTCAGTGGGAAGTTTGGAGCTTCAGTTTCCGCTGATACCTCGAGGCCAGCTGAAAATGATCCCTCAGCGCTGTGACGTCTAACAGGATTGGACCGTAGTTGGGTTGGCCGATTTGTCAAAATTGTCTTATCCGGCGCCGTCACCCCTGCAATTGGAAATTTGTCTGGGGGGGGGGCTTGTTTCCACGCAGTGTGGCTCCGCATCACGGCCTATTTATGTACTAATTTATTTATTTATTTGTAAATTTGGCAACTCAAATCCCACCCCAATTTACAATGTCCACTTCGCAAACTGTTTACAAGCATGTTCATATACAGCCCCTGCTGCCGGTTCGCCGTGAGAGCACAGACAGATTATGCTTCTCCTCCGAAATGCCCCTGCCAGGGTGGGAATAGCGTGATACTTTGTGTGGGTTTTTGTGGACCAAAGAAATATTTTCTCTGTATTAAAACTGAATCTGCCTTTAGTTCATCCTCTGACATCCACAGTTTTTTTTTTTACTAATCTTTCTTTACTGAAACAGTATGCCTGCTCTTCTTTAATTAAACAAAATAAATCACCTTGAGATCTTTACAGCTTATGAGCTTCAATGAGTGTAGCAGAAACAGGCTGAACAGATGTCTGACATGATTTGAAAAATAAATCCTGATTAGCCACTTGGTTCAGTTTTAAAGTTTTAAAGTTTTTAAACCTGTACTAACAGCGATAGGTTTACGTAGAGGTTGCAACATTTAAAAATTTTGAAATTATTAATTCCAGGCTACTATCTTACTGGCACTGTCACTCTGTCAACAAAACTGTTGTTCGCTGTACTTTTTGGCATCTAGTCCAAATCCACGTTGGTACACAATATGTAGATTAGATAGCGGCGTCCCACCAAATCAGCAGTGTCAATACTACGTGTTTGTACATGTTTGTGTGTGTTTCAACTTTTGGACAAGTAGACGGACGTACAGAGACCAACAGACCCACAGAGTGGTTTATACTAGTTGCAGCCGAAAAATAAAGGACTTTAAAGAACTTTAAATCGGCAAAAAACCGATGATGGATTCAGGCAATTGCCAATTCCCAGCGTATTCATCCAATCGCCCAACCCTAAACTGTGGTCCAGTCTGTTCTCCTGCAGCTCAGCCTGACACAGAAAGAGTGTCTCTGCTGTGCATTGTCATCTCTGTGGTATCCATGCCCCTCAACACAAGACTTCAATTCAGGCAGGAGAGGGAGGTCCTTTGCCCTGTGCACCTCCCTGTTTGATTGTGGTGATATATGATAAGCCGCACCTATTCCATGCTGGGAGAACATGGTTGCTAAGCAACTTTGCAGGGTACATCCACTTTCCTGTCTGAGTCTATCTTTGTCTCTTGACTGTTCTCTCAAAATCCGTCTCTTCAAATAGCAATTCTTATGGACAAGAAGATCCCTATAAGAACCCAATTGTCATCAATGTACCCTCACATTAGCCAACATTTATTTAGCATACAGTAGCTACACTTGTATAACAAATGCCATGGAAAAGAGCTAAACTGAGGTCCTACTATGGTCACTCTAATTCCCTGAATCTCATTCTTGCCATTTTCTCTCTCTCCCTCTTCATTTCGCAGCTCATCTTTCAATGTTCCCTCTCCCTCGCCATTCCTCTGTGTGGCTCTCCTTTGTTTTCACATTTTCTCCAAATCTCTGTGCCAACATTTAATTCTTAACCTCTTAGCGCAAAGCCCCTAGTAGATCATTAAACTCAGACATTCGGTGCTACTGCAACCAAAGCATGAGTTAAAAACAGAAACGCATTGTTTCGGTTTCATTAGTAGACGATACACGACAACTATGCCGAATACAGAGTTTCGCAGTGCCACCATTGTCGCTCTGGTCGTTCATTTAACACGCACCCCCTCCCTGCAGTCTCATCTAGAAAACACCCCACCCTTGACATAATGGACAATATTGTCTATCTTGGCATTCATAAAAATATTCTTTCACCACTAAAAAATCGTATTCCGTCATAGCAACAAGATAAACCCGACAATAGCCCTAAGATATGCCTACACAGCAGTGAAAACTCTGCTCACTGAATAACAAAATAAACGAGAAAAAGTTTTTTAAAACTGATACCATGTCATTCTACAGTCAATATCTGGGACTAAATATTGAATAAATATACAACCTTACCATTGGTTTTACGCATAGAGATGTCCCCTTTGAGACTGAGTGGTCATATATTGTCTTGGACAATCCGTTCGGGAAATATATGCGCATGTGTGATGCCTGGGTACCTTCCAAAATAGCTGTGCGTAATACCACAGCTGTTGTTTACGGCGTCGTCGCCCTTTTTAGTATAGTCTGGCTTGATTGACAATTCATTTATTCAGTAGGTGAGAGTATAAGCTTTCTGACTATGTATAACATGTCTAATTTTGCTTTTGGAATAGCGTTTTATAGGTCAGCGTAACCGGAAATTTTCTTATCATCGCATTCAATTACGCATTCACGTGGTAGCAGTAAAACAAAGACGCTGCTAACGAAACCTTGTCAACGATTTTTCGAAATTTCTTGAGAAATACTATTATTATTGAGGACTTCTGAGCATAGCTAAGCCATACGTTTGCTGATAGACCTAGCTGACATAGTTTTCTGGTGTAAGACAGGAGCGGATAGAACTATACCATTGATTTCCTGTCTCTGTCTCCATCTACTGAAAACAGATAAGATTACATCATTGCTATGTAAGTATTACTGCTCAAAATACTTCGGTTATATACGTTATTTTTGAAATTGAGTGTCTTTAAATAGGTTAGTGGTATTATATAATGTGGATATTTCACACTGTAATGTAAGCGTTAGTTAGTAGGTAATAGTTTTTGTGAAGCATGCAACAGTGATGACTTGAGAGTTGGAGCATTGCCAAAACGTGGTGGACGGTTGAAAATTGTTTTCATGTCGTCGCCCCATCCCCATACAAGAAAACATACGAGAGTACACAGTATAGAAATACATACAAGAGTTAATTACACATTTAGGTACTGTACCGCATTGTGTGACAATATGTTTTCATTATTTTTTAACCTGATAGCAATGTTCCATCTTAAAACTTTATAATTTTATAATATAATTAACTTTATAATGGACAAAAAGCATTTCATTTAATTTTGTAGAGATTTTGGACATGTTCCTGGACCCATATATATTTTAGACAACTGTACTGACTGAAAGCTTGTAATTCTGACTTGAAAATGATGCAACAGTGATTTTCTTGAGTCAAAACAGTTGATTTGTAGTGAAATACGTGAATATGTTGTGATTCACAGCAATGCATAATTTAAACATTCTGGATAGATTTGGAGACGCTGGGTACACTGCTTAGTTTTTGCTTCATACATCTATAGTATTTCTACATATCCACCCTTAGATTTTATGAACTTGTGGTCAAGAAGTTTTTGATCCAGCACATGTATAGTTTAACCTGTTGTATATATGCAATCTCTCAGTATTTCATTGCAAACTAAAGAAGTGCAAATTCATTTTTGATTTTTTGTCTAGACAATTGCATTTGTGGCACTTTATTTCTTCCAAAATTATGAATATAAACTAATCTGCATTAGTATTGTAAATTGTACAAATGTCTTGCTTCATTTAAGCCATTTGTCAAGTCGCTGTGATGTTCACATCTGGAGTTATAAAGCTTTAAATAGGGTACCCCCTAAATGGGAAAGGATTGGCAAGATTTGGCATGTGCGCTGAGGGGTTAAAGTTGCTTGTGTACGAAACCATTTGAAGTTTAAAAACCCATTTCTCGTCCATGTCTACGTATACAGTCAGTTGGCTCAAATAACTGCTGTTTTCAGCTTTCAATTCTTTTTTGGTTAAGGAGCATCTGCTCATGCACTGTCTGGAATTGATCTAAAAATGACTGCGCAGTACAGGACCATGAGGTACAGTGAAAGAGATTTTTTTTTTTTAAATGGTCTCAAAACCTTGGTCCTGAATCGATGCGAGTAAATCAAACACTGTTGAATCGGGGGTAGACAAGCTGGGTCCCAGAGGAGCTGATAACAGAGAGATTTATGGCAGGTATGATGTTCCATTAGTGAGGGATACATGGCTGAAATGAAGGATGATCTGACGTCCTATCAACATGAGGGCATCTGCTGAACAGATTAAAGCAACGGGGGCGAGGGAAGCCAACCAACGCTGCAGACCAATGCCCGGGAAGGTCGGCCCCTATGGTGAGTGCGACCCTGACCCACGGAACCCGCAGGCTTCCGTGCCCGATTCTGCAGCCGTCCCACAGAAAGCTGATACAGCGGGTGAGCCTGGAGATTCTGAGGTTCTCATTCTGCACCGTGTCAATCCAAAGCGCAGGGCGAACGGTGATTTAGGCCTGAGGGTGGGGTGTTTTGGTTCTCCCCTTCCTCCCTCGCGGTGCCCCGGCGTACGGTAACTGCCTGTTACATCAGCATTCTTGACAAACAATGTCTGCGGGGCGCTAAAAGAGAGCAGCTGCTTTCGCTCGCCTCTCTCGTTTACTCGCCCGCGCTCGTGTTTGTTACAGCCGTACTGGGAGACGGGGGAGGGGTGTTACCTTTGATACGCGTGAGATGACATCACACGCTGTGACACCGCTTCGGCGTCATAAAGCAAGAACATACACAATCCAGGAACTGTACCTTATTCGGCCAATTTCTGGCTGCGAGGGGGTGGCAGCATCACTTGTTTGGCCTTGTGACCAAATAGTTGAGGTGTGAGATAACTAGTGGTCTCTTTTTGCTGTACCCAAGATGCATAAATAGAACCTCCAAGTGACTCAGAATGTAGAATATGGTAAATTAAGAATATCTAACTTGATCCCTGTTTCAAGGTTACTTTTTTGTAATTTGTGTGTAATTTGGAGCAGTGTACCCAACTGGTTAACTGTTATCCTCAGTAGGAGATGTGCTAATACAATGCTCCTTTTGTGGGTACAGGTGGCAGGGCCTTTATGTAGGAGAGAGGTATAATAGGTGACTCCAAAAAAGGGGAAAATGTTTTAAGCTACCGCAGGTTTTGCAGATGATGGACCGCTTTTCTATATTGAACAGCTTCATTTTCTACAAATGATTTCAGCAGTACAAATACAAATTCCTCAGCAGTTTGCAGTCGTGGAACCCCACTGGTGTACTGTTGAGCGATATTTAAACTGAATTGCTCCAGTAAACACCCAGCAGTAAAAATAGATGAAATTATATCATGTAAGCTATTTATGTCACCCTGAATGAGGATGACTGCTGAGCACATTGAAAATGACGGGGAACAGCAAAGTCGAAACAGTTATTTCTGGAATTCCTTTTCTTTTCCCTACTATTGTAACTTGCAAGCATTCGGGTATGGATTAGGCACCCTGTAAAAGCCATGGCCTGCTGGCGGTGATTCCAGAAGCACTCCCCGGCACACTCGCTCTCCCATCCTGCATGAAGCATTTGATCTTTTAAGACGAGCAGCGAAGCCCAGGGTTCAGGAAGTTTCTGAAACACCACGCCGATTGCGGTCATCTGTGTGACCGAGAGAGGGAGTCTTATTCAAACTGGACTAGGAGCAGTAGGCTGCTGAGTCAGGAAAATAATGACTGCCAATAACACCAACAGAGTCTGAGAAGTTTACTTTAGGTCTCATTCTAAATGAACTCATAGCGCCAGCCTCACTGTTGTACCTAGAGGATTCTTGACAGCTGAAGCGTAATGACACTACAGCAATGTGCTGCTTCAATATTGATTTTGCGATGTTCTACAAACATGGAATGTGTGCATATTAATGTTAAATTAACACATGTACTGTTTGGTAGGGTGTATATATAGCCTGTGTGTGTGTGTGTGTGTGTGTGTGTGTGTGTTTAGAGGAAATTTGTACGCAGCAGACATTTCTAAAGGTGACATCACACACACCAAAGCCAGGAACAAAGGAAGCACCCGTTCTGTACGCTATCGGCTGTCTATGGAAGGCAGACTGGGAGTCTTTCAGGGGCTGCCTGGCTTGTTGTTGCTGTTGTCAGAGATGCACTGCATGTACTGATGGATAAGATAACATATAAATCACCTAGCACAGCTGAGTGAAAGTGACACGTTTGGCAAATCACGTGCATTGGCAAATGTTTCATAAGACAGAGACATTACTCTTGATGATCACAGTCACCGAGCGGATGCCAAGCCTGTCTTTCGTCCCAAAAGCATATTACAAAAGCTCTTTTCCCAAGTTGCCTTCACAATGGCATTCTCATCCTTTTTAAAGGCCAAAACTAACCATTCACCTTTGGGATATCTGTGTAATATTTAGCCCTATATAAGCAGCTCAAATATAATTACTACTACTGCGGTTTCCCTTCACAAGCGTCATTTGTGGAACAGATGACTATATATCATCGTGAGGGGAGTCTGTAGATGAGAGACTTCTGTAATTTCAGTTTTAAAAGTCATCCAAACTCTTATCCTGAGCCCAATCTGCCAGAGTTGAGGGCCTGACCCAGCAGCAGCTGTTACTTTGTTTGAAATGTGCACGTTTGTGAACTGCGGAGCTGCCCGTGCCAGCCGGTTATAGATGTGGGGCCCGGGGGCGAGGGGGGGCTACTTCAGTTAATCAGTGACCTCGCCATGCCTTCTGTCCCTACGAAAATGGCAGCTGACCAGGAGTCAGGCGTTCACTCAGTTCTACTCTTTCATTTTAAGCGCCCTGTCAGCCATTCAATGGCCTCTTCTCTTTCATGCTGGCAATAAGCGAGCAATGTAAGACAGCTGATTTTACTTTTCATGTGTTAAATGAAACTTTCAATTTATTATGAACCTCTAATCTCCTATCCCATGGTTCCTTGCACGAGATGTAATGGCTCCCGGTGGCCAGGCACAATCGCGACTTGAATAATTCATGCTACGCAGTCTTTTAAATTGAATCTAACTATCTCCAGCAAGCCGGACCATGTTCCTCCTGTTATTTGTGCTTTCATTACCGGTGGGTTTTCTTGATGGACCAGTCCTAAAAGAGACCATTTTCTGGTTTGCAGCTTTCAATTCCCCCGTGCCTATCTTTCCTTTGTATTAAATGTTTAATGTGTTCTCATTTTCACTTCCTTTATCCTTCCTTCATATTAAACATGTAACGTGTTCCCTTTCCGTTGTATTAAATGTGCATATGTTCTCTTTTTCACAAGCCTTTATTCTACCTTTGTATTAAACATGTAATGTGTTCTCATTTTCATTTCCCTCCTTCTTACCTTTGTATCAAATGGGCAATGTGATATCTTCCCTTTGTATTACATGTGTAATGTGTTCTTTTCTTTATTGAATGGGTAATGTGTTCTCTTATCTTTGTATTGAATGGGTAATGTGTTCTGTTTCCTTTGTATTAAACAGGTAATGTGTTCTCATTTCTTTGTATTGACTGGGTAATGTGTTCTCTTTTCTTTGTATTAAACAGGTAATGTGTTCTCATTTTCGCTTCCCTCTAAAGAGCCCATCTGAGGCTCTAGTGATTGGGAAGGGGAGTATTTTTACCTCTCCTGTCATCTCTGCTTTTTATCACTTTATGAAACTTTACTGACATTGTTTTATTGGCAATAAAAGGTAAGTAATCATTTAGGACAGAGACCAAGAAAAGGGAAAATGTAACTGCCAATTTAAACATCAAAATCTTCAGTGCCAATTTGACTCTACTTTTAACTTTTAAATCCAACAAAGAACATATTGACCCCACTGGATTCAATAGAGTTAATTCAACACTACTAGAGTTTAACACTATTAATTTTGCATAATTTTGTGTGTAAAAATCCCATATACACCCAACAACCTGTCCCACCAAAAATTGAAAAGACAAAGGAGAAGGTCAATGTAACAGCATGTAAGGAGCCACGCTCCTTATCAGATTACTCATTCTGCCGAAGAATAATAGTATATAATAAAATATATAGAATAATAACACTACAATAACACTATATGACCAAAAGTATTTGGACACCCCCTTAGTCTGGGGCAGTTTTTTTGTGGTTTGGGCTAGGCCCCTTATTTCCAGTGAAAGAAAATCTTAATGCTACAGTACACAATGACATTCTAGATTATTATGTACTTCCCCAACAGTTTGGGGAAGGCCATTTCCTATTTCAGCACGACAATGTCCCCAGGCACACAGCGAGGTCCATATAGAGAAGATTTTGTCAAGAACGGTGTGGAAGAACTTGAATGACCTGCACAGAACTCTGACCTCAACACCTTTGCAATCAACTGGAAAGCCAGCTGCAAGCCAGGCCTAATTGCCCAATCATTGCCTGACCTCACTAATGCTCTTCTGCCTGAATGGAAGCAATTGCCTGCAGCAATGCTCCAACATCAGGTATAAAGCCTTCCCAGAAGAGTGGAGGTTGTTATAGCGGAAAAGGGTGGACCAACACCACATTAATGCCCGTAATTTTGGATGAGATGGTGGATGTCAGGTGTCCACATACTTATACAGTCTTATGTGTAGTTTTATTTAGCAGTATGCACAACAGAATGTTTCATGCAACGCATATGCATGGTGCAGTACCATGCATTTCACACAGGGATAGTGAATATACAGTAGGAATCTGCCTGTTCATATAAAACTACAAAAAACTACAGCTTCTGGGGAAAACATTTACATGTGAAAATAATGGCCAATTTGAATACAAGGAGCGTGTCATTGAGTACATAGACATATGTGACGTCTCCTCACATTTTCATTCAGACAGGTCCTGCATTGACGGAGCACGCCAAATCTGTCCATTGTAATTCAGATACAGTACATGTAAAAGGTGATGTGAACAAATATTACACATGCTTGTGTGTGTCAGATAGAAGTGAAATTTTATTTTTCTTTCAATGGAAATTGATAACTTGGAGAAGTTTGTATTCCTCTGTTGTCGATATACAGTAGAGTCGACAAACATTTGTACTTTTTGAAAAACAAGCGCGAATCCGCAACAGCTACGACCGCACACGCGCATGCATCCATGTGTGCAAGCATCCACGCACACTCCCTCACACAAACACGTGACCTCTTCTTTGGTTCATGACCAACCTTTCCACAAAATCTTGTGCAAATCTGTGAATCCATTCGGGAGTTATGCGCCCATCGCCATGCCCCTTCTGGGTCAATCGGCCTGAACGTTACTCAGCTGTACCTTCCGGTCATGACCAACGTCCATGCCAAATTTCAAACTGGGGCTGCTACGGGGTGGGACACTTTTTGTGGACCGACCGACCGACAAATAGAGCTATAGAGCTGCCGGTCACAGCTAGAAAAGCTATACATTGGGATGTGATTTGGTCCTCCGTCCACAAGAGGTGGCCACATTTGTATGCAAATAAGTGTTTGAACATTTCTTGTGTATGCTGCACACCTCCATTGTAACACACGTTGACATTCTGTGTAAATAAGCCCTCAACTAGCAGGTAAACATTTTCTATGTGTGGTGGAATGACTGATTTGGACAAACAGCTACCCAGAAGATTCAAGTCATGCATCTTTGTGGTTAGCAATTTGTGGAACCTGGGGCACGCCCCTCCAGAAGTGGAGCTCTGACTACAACTAATGAACTGGCAACTACTACTGCGATTCCACAAGGGGATGCAGGCAGCTGCAGCACACAGTATCTCACAGTACAAGGACCCGCCCCTCCAAACACTAAAAAATAAGGTCGACCATTTTAATTCACCCCAGGAGAATTAGGAGTTCAGGCAGCTCCTTTGTGTCATGACTTCCACATGTTCATTTTGTTTCATTATGTACTTAAAATGTATTCTTTACAGGTACTTTTTTGTACTAAAGGTATCAGGCAATGCAGTCCCATTGCAATTATTGATACTGCACCATATGCTCATAAATTCAGATAAACTGAGGGTGTTAGTGGAGAAGATGTGTGGAAAATCAAAGATAACCTTATTTGTCTAACATTTGAAATGTCAATATCTCACCTTCAGTGGACTCCAGAGAAATAATCTTTTGAAGATTATTTGGTTTCCACTGTGCAGTGTACCTTCATAAATGCTATTACACCTTATATTAAGGTATAAAATTCCCAATTACCTTATATTATTTCTCATTACTTGATCAAATAAAGTGCATAGATAGTTCCAAAGTCTTTTCAACTTGAACTACAACTTGCAACCAGTCACACACACACACACACACACACACACAATCAGTAAATGGTCACACAATTGCAAATTCTTTATAGAAACATAAAGAATTTTTGTTTGCAACCGTCTTCTATGATGCCAAAAACCAAGTAGCAAGATTTATAATAAGCTTATTTTTTTTCCAAGAACAAAAAAAATCTTAATCATAATTCAGAAAAGTACAATGAGTAGCAAAACAGCAAAAGATAATGTACGCCAAAAGAAATCTTTAGTTATAACAGGAAACAGTTTTGTTTTAATAAAAAGCAAAACTGTTTCATGTTATTGCAACACTAAATGATGACAAGAGTTTGCAAGACAAGAGATAAGATCAATATCATCTCTAAGAATGTGAGAATTCAGTTTAAATATTTTAAAACACAGCAGATTATTTTCATTGACATAATTATTCACATACATGTTCTATGGGTCTGCATATTTGTTGCAAAAATATACTTGTTAAAAATACTATTGAAAAAGTATATGGACACCTGACATCCAACATCTCATCCAAAATGATGGCCATTGATATGGAGTTGGTCCACCCTTTGCTGCTGTAACAACCTCAACTCTTCTTGAAAGGCTTTATACTAGATGTTGGAATGTAGCTGCAGGGATTTATTTCCATTCAGCCAAAAGAGCATTAGTGAGGATGGGCACTAATTGGATGATTAGGCCTGGCTCGCAGCTGGCTTTCCAATTGATCTGAAAGGTGTTGGATGGGGTTGAGGTCAGGGCTCTATGCAAGCCAGTCAAGTTCTTCCACACCTCGCTATGGACCTTGTTGTGTGCCCGTAGGCTTTGTCATGCTGAAACAGGAAAGGGCCTCCCCCAAACTATTGGGGAAGCACAGAATTTTTCTAGAATGCAATTTTATGCTGTACCATTAAGGTTTGCCTTCACTGGAACTAAGGGTCCATGTCAAAACCATGAAAAACAGCCCAAGGGGAGTCCAGATATTTTTGGCCATATAGTGTAACCACTTTTCACAACTGTGTCTGTTCTCTGAACAGCTTGATGTGAATCACCAACAAAACATTCCTAGTTTGAAATCTGATTGATTCAGTGATTATTTTGAATGCCAAATTTAAAACTGTTCCCCAGGCAAAAAGAAAAGATCCTTCAAACTGTAGTCTTCATGGGGAAAATAAGTCAGTTGAAATGAAACTGCCATCAAGCTAAATGGAAATAGAGAAAGACAAACCCCAAAATTCAATCAAATTCACTTAGCCAGTTTAAGGGCATATGAAATTCAATTACACCTGACTTAAGTTTTTTTTTATTCAAACAAACCGTATGCCAATAAGGATTCGCCTTATTCTTTGAAATAAGGTTATGCATTTAGGTTTGAAAAACCAGCAAACATTGTGGTCCCAAAGGAAGGACATCAGCATGGAGGTCAGACCTCTCTCAAAGGGGTCCTACACATACTGTATAATCGATTTCAAAATCATGCCCTCATAAAAAGTAAGACAAATGTCATAGAAGTTATGATCCTGTGACAGATTGGGGGCCTTCACAGTGCCAGGCTCTTGATGGTGGGGCAGTGGAACAGCATCCCTGAGATGGGCGAGACCCTGTAAGCACACATTGACTACAGCAAGGACTGTCACGTTACATTGGTGAGTGAAACAATAAAACAAGCTACATGCTATAATACCAGCCTTGCGTTGCATATTTTTGATGTGCCCAAATGTGAGGCAAATGTGAGTCTAATCATGATGAAATGTATTATAGGTTTACCACTTGATATCTGGAAACTGCCTGCAGAGTAAAATTTCACATGATCGTATCATTTTCCCATTATGACTCAAACCTATGCCATTTTATATTAGGTTTTACTTTTTAATCACAAGTTATGGGGGCAGGGCAAATCACAGGAATGTGGTAACGTCACTTGGCCTAACATTTCTCAGTCCAGATGTCAACACAAAGATAACGATGTTGCAGCATTTACCAGACAGCAGCTTTCACATACCAAAACAGGTACATCCAGCCTAGTGACAGCATCTCCCATCCTGGAAACTATTTGCTGGTTCACTGTTGTAATTTCCAAAGCGGGTTTTGTTTCCCCACCAGTCTGAACAGAGGATGCCCGTGTGGCAGCCACCTTAGGTTTTACAAGCAATGTTATGCTTTGCGATTGTTTTCAGACATCCAGACCAGTTAGTTATCTTGCAACCCCCGGGGGTACTGACATCGCAAGAAATGAAAAGGAATATGATACCTGTCTGCAAAAAAAGTTTGGCCAATATACAAGTAAATGGGCTACGCACATTGTTTCAAGTTATGTAGCTATAGGCAGAATTTTTTTAATAGAATGTGCACCCCCTCCATAAACAGGTTTGCAGATTCAGAAGTCACAAAGGTTAATGAAAGCCCAATTGCCTTTTGGTCATGGACACCAAAGGTAATGAAAGTCACCTTTGGTGTCCATGACTGTTGTGAGCTGCTGCACAACAATATTTGTTGGAAAATAATATGTGGTGATGAAAGAAAACACATTTTAACTGGCTAGCATTAAACAGGTGTTTGCACATGCCAATAACTTCACAATTTATTTCTGATTACACTGAATAGCCAATTTGTTTTGTTCTGTGAAAGAATTCAGCAAGGATCATCACAATGGATAATTGATACCTATAACTAAACTTGTTTAGTTTAAGTTTATAATGGAATGAATTTTATTTTGGAGCTTTCAACAGACTCGTGATATTTTGTTATATGGTATTATATCAGGATGCTAGAATGTAGTTTTAAAGTAGCAACACTCATTTCCCACAGCAATATCTTCCTTTTGTTATTCTACCGAGATGTAACATGAAACAACCTAGCATGCTGGAAATCTGTGGTCCAAGCAAACACATTTAGCAGAGAAGCCAGGTACATTTGCAATCGCTCAAATTTTCATTGGCTAGACCTATTACGACCTGTGCCATAACAGCATTTACCCATTTTATGGGAATATGGTGCTGGATTAGTCCAGGGCAAGTAAAGTCTTGTGTGACTGAATTGCATGTGCCCTTAAATGGGATAAGTGCGTTTCACTGAATCTACCCCAAAGTAGATTCACTATAATATTCTTAAAAAACACCAAAGAGAATGCTTTAGTTAGGGTGTTAAATGGCATGGGACGCAGTACTGACTCTACAGTCTCTGCCCTCGTCTGAGAAAAAGATTTGATACTGTGGATCTTTTTTTCCAGCTTGAAAACAGGTTTGTCCTTTCTGGTACAGTGCTGAAAAGGTTTCTGGCTTATCTATCAGTGTTTTTTTGCTTTAGGATACTATGGGCTGGATTGAGTCAAACACACTTAGACTGTTGAAGGGCCGATGCATTTCAAACCTGTCATATTGATCTGGAACCTTATCTCAGTAAAGACTACTTTACTCACCAAATTGCGAAATAGTGATTGGAAGTAAGTGGTTCATGCCAATGAAAATGTATTTTAATTGGTTCCATATATTGCTTCTGGTTGGTCAGTTCCTTTGCATGCTTAAACCTGAAATGTCTATTATACTGAATTCAGCTCAATGTACTTCACACCACAACTTCTAAAACTGTGAGAAAAATAGACTGTTGTTATTTCACATTTCTCTCATGCTGGCGATGCCATTAAAAAAGGAGTTAATTCATTTTTTGTTTCATTTGATTACATAAAATATCATCAAGGTCATCTCTGCTTGTGTACGTACACTTTGTTGTACGTCGCTCTGGATAAGAGCGTCTGCCAAATGCCTGTAATGTAATGTAATGTAATGTCGTGTTTGTTACAAATATAGCCCACGGTTTAAATCTACCATGGTTTAAAGACACAAAGGTTTGTATTTGGCTCTCATTGCAATGAATTGTACAGTTTTTTAATAGTTCAGTTTAATTCCAGAAAGATATTTCATTAATAACATACCTGTGCATGGATCTAGGTACATGAGCTTGATTTGGAGGTGCACAATATTACATCATTTTTATCGTGTACCTTTCTTATGTTTGTCTCTGCATCATTATGGTATTGGTGATAAAATTTTATGCCATGTGGTGTATTTATATTTTTTGTGGAGTGGTACTTTTTATAAATAGACGGTCAGATAAAACAGTGCCATTGAAACTCATGTGGGTATTTAATAGCGCTAAAGGTATATTCAAATGTGCTTTGATCTAATGAGGAGCATGCAGTTCTAAACATCTCATTCTGCAGTGTTAATAAACACTTTCATCTTGGGAGCAGTATACAGTGTGCTGAATTAACTTATGATTTTAGATGTGTGTTTCTTTCACATAGATGTTTTCAACACCACGCTCCCTGCGACTCCTGGTTTGTAAGTTTCTATGGTATTGGCATTGAATGCCTACTATGGCAGAATAAAATTGAAATGAATGTATTTTACTTATTATTTAGTAGTGATACTGTGAGCTGGCTTCTACCAAAAACTTTAAATAAACTGTTGGAAGGAGAATCAAGACTTTTAGCATGCAGTTACTCAGAGCAACAATATGCGAGCCAAAAGAATCCCTTGTAGATTCAGAATTAACAAAAACCGATTCCTCAGTAAGGAAGGCCCGCTCACCAATAATGAATCTTCTAACAATTGCAGGTGTGAAATACTGAACAAATGTTCTTTAGATCTTATGGCTGTAACTATTTAAGAAATATCCGCTTAACTCAATCACTTGTGAAGATACCATATTTCACACAATAGGGATTAACTATGGTGATATTACTGAACGAGATGAACTTACTAAACTGAATGTGAACAGTGGAAAAATGAACATGGGATGCCTGTGACTATGACAATGACAGCATTTATCAATGGAGAAACTGTGGACCAGTCAGCCAATAAGGAGAGACATGAACAGCAAAGTACAGACTGGCGTGGACACAGAGTGGCACACGCAAATCACTGAGCCCATCCACCTCCACACACTTAGACCCTGACTCGAGTGTATACTCAGTGAGTGAGTCTTTTTGGAACACAGGCCATCTAAGAGGAGGAAAATGACTGACTTCCCACCCAGAAGAAGAAATGTAGACAGGGAAAAAGGTCCTCATCCCAGACAGCCCTACCGGACCCATAGGAACACAAGGTAGAACCATTGAATGTCATCAATTTATCCAGTAAGCCCATTCTTAGACTGTATTGTGCCTCTTATTAAAGAGCTGTGTTTTGTCCCTACAACCTACTGCCAAGATTTTAATACAATAGTTGATCTGCACAAATGTATTTGTCATCTATGATTAAGGGAATTATTTTCTGGAAATGAGAATCTTAACCATATTTCTGGTCCTCAAGGTCCCAGAGCGAGAATAACCACCAGGCAGGCCCACCCCTCTCTGTTGCTTCTCTCAGTGGAGATGCTGCTACTTCCACTCAGTCTTTGAGGCCTGCCACTCTTTTTAGAGGTAAATCCACCTTTATTCCTCCCAATTGACACTTACTGTAGGTTAGTGGAGAGGGGCGTTGCTATCCTCCAGAGACAAAAAAGAGAATACAAAGTGTACGATAATTTACCTTAGGCACAATGTGATGCACTTGGGCACTTAAGAAGGACAAGGGGTTCCCCCTTGGAATTGATTTTGGAATGGATGGGAGGGAATCCGCTTTGGAACTGGGGCGCCATTTGGGGAATCTTTGACATGTGAATTCATTAGTTATCATCCATCAATTACCCAGATCAGACATTGCATTGTCCAGTTAGTACCACAAACAAACCTGTGCAAATCATTTGAAAACTGGGCATTCCACTTAAAAACTGAATGTCTGGCAACCCTAGGCAAAGGAAACCCACAGTGGCAGCCAGTGGCTCTTTCACAGAAAATATTTCAGACTTCATGAACTATTTCCTCCAATCATATATGTTTAATATTTAACCATATACACAAGATTCCATAGATTTCATTAAAACAATTCAAGGGCTAGAAAATACAGAGAAGTGTAGGCGGTGGTAGGGATGAGCATTCAGAGAAGTTAATTAGCAGGCTTATGCATTAATGATAGTCATTTGGACCTTCAATACAACCTTTACAGTATATTGGCAGTCAAAGCTTTACTTTGCAGAATATCACGTCTTCCTTGAATAAAAATATTTACTCACAATACCAAAGAAAGTGGTGGTCAATAGAAATCCAAGGCTGGTTTTTAATCTGCAGTCCCATAACAACATTTTTGTGTCATCATGCAGGAGCCTCGAATCGAATGCAATGCAATGAGAAGAATGTCCCCTGAGAAATCCTCTGCCCATGGCTTCATGAGGTGGGGGGAATTTTTTTGTCATTTTTGTGGCCTCTAATTGCACCTATGCTGAGGGGAAATAGTGACTTTCGACATTGAAACCCTCAATACATTTGATGTTACATTTGATGGGGGGCCTCAGAACGGCATAACTTTGTTCCAAGCACCAAATGCACAGTGGAACTTATAGAGATGGTGCTCACCTATAGTTATTTCCGTGTTGGTTCAGATTTCCTCATGCGGGTGTCAGGCACGAGCATGGGTTCTAAGATGGCTCCCAGCTTTTCCTCTCTGTACTGTGGCCTGTCTGAGCAGGTCATCTTCAATACTCAGTGCAATTATTTTTTACCTCACATTTTGTCTTGGAAGAGGTTTATAGATGACATTTTATTCATTTGGAAATCCACAGAATCTTAACTTATTGAATTCCATAAATTCCTACACACCAACAGCAATAATCTGAAGTTCACAATGGATTATGATCAACAGAAGATGTATTTTCTGGGCAGCTGTTTTATTATTGGACAATCTTTTCACCCACTACCACTTTAATAAAAAGACTCCCCATCTCGCGGGGTCATTCCTATGTTCCCAGGGTCCTATGTTCCCCAGATATAGATGGCACCTAATGGGAACATGACAAAGGGTCCTATGTTCCCAGGGTCCTATGTTCCCATTTAGATAATGGAATGACAGGTCTATGTCAGGGTTCTATGTTCCCCAGATTTAGATGGCACCTAATGGGAACATGACAAAGGGTCCTATGTTCCCAGGGTCCTATGTTCCCTAGCTCTACATATGTGCTCTCCTAGGGTCCTATGTTCCCAGGGTCCTATGTTCCTGGAACATAGGACCCTGGGAACATAGATATGCTTCCAGTTCAGCTGGGTTGGTTGCATTAGTAACTTGGTCGGTGACTTCAAAAAGCAGGTAGTTGATATGAAAACACTTTTCAGACAGAGGGGCTACAAAGAGGAGTGGATTACCAAGGCTTGTGAGGGTTTAACAATATACCACAAATGCAGGGTTTAAACTAAATCAGGCCTAAAATACCCGATAACAGGTTCAAATGCTCCCTTATTCTACCCTATAGGTAAAGAGTTGGAACACATCATTAAAAGTCACTGGCACATTATTGAGACTGATCCAGCACTTAATACATGCCTACACACACCAACAAGAGTACTCTATAAAAGACTTCCAAACCTTAAGAATACGCTTGCAAGAGCACACCTACTTCCATCCTCTCCCTGTTGTCCAAAATAGACAAGAAGGCATATTTTTGTCACTTTCATGTTCACACATTCCTTGTCTTTTTAAAAAAAAAAATTTTAGGTGTTTTGGTACTTTTGCAACATCAGCTATTCCTGAAGTTATTTAAAAGGTCTGTTCTTTTTGTCTAATCTCTTCTCAAATGTGACTAACAACATTTGGCATTGCTGCCGGGCATAGTATCATATATCGCGTTTTTAGAAATGACGGTATTGTGATATTGTTTCTATAGACATTGCCCAGCCTTTAACAGTAGGGACGTTTTTGTCCCCCTGCTCTTTATCTACTGGGATTACACAACAGATTTATTTATTTATTTACTGGATGAACAATCAAATATCTTTTTACATATTTTTTTATCTTGTACATTTTTGTGTTTGTCTCGCATTTTCATGGTACTGGTGATACAATTGATGTGGTGTGTAGTGTACTTTTTGTAAACAGACAGTCAAATGAACCAACCAGCAACATCTGACGTCATTTTGGTATTTAATAGCACCAAATTCAAACATTCTTTGGTCTGTCAAAGCTCCAAAAATGTCACATGTTTTGGTGTTAATAAACACTTTTATCATGGGATCAGTATACAGTGTGAGTCCACTTCATATATTATGAAAAAAGAGCAAACTGCTTTAGAGATATTTTCATTACATACATGTTTCCTATTGCAGTAGCTGCTGTTGTTCCAAAAAGGACAGTAGTTTAATCTTTATGTAGATGAATGTACACACTTACATCTTTATTTTTATTTCTACAGAGTTAATTTGACAGAAAAAAAAATGTTTCTTGTGGAATACTGCCATAATACCAATTGCCAGTCCAAGGTCATTTACCTATAGCTTTGCTTTAATATAAAAATGAGGGAAGTAAATTTTATTCTATGAAAGAAGCAGACATTTGTTATTATGCACACAGCATGGCAATGTTTGAGCCAGAATGGAGAAACTTGCTTTTATCTTGTACACTAGACAATGCAACACAGGCATTTTGACCAGTGTGATCTTCAGGAGGCTAAGCGATGCTAAGTGAGCTTTATACAAGCACAGGCTACAGTATATGTATGTAGGCTATGGCTTCTTCATAAGCATCATTCAACACACCAGTAATCATAACACCACCAAATACCTGAATTATTCATTTAATGTGTGGAATACTCTACAGCAATAACATTTTAATGGTAAATTATACTGTTACACAACAAATTATATAACGTGCCAATGTTTGCCCCTCCTCTTCATTATTGTATGCAAGTGCTCTTCTACATATCATATTTCCCAAATATTGGACAAGAGTGTTTTATTTGTATGGAAAAGAAGGGGAAACGCATAAAATGGACACTTATTTCACATAACCTAGTTTATATTTATACTGCTTTAATACTCAAATATGGCTTTCTTCTGGTAGGAACAAATCCCTTTTGTGACCTTTGTGTCAGTACACTAATAATATAATCTCTGGAAACTCGCAGTGAGGAACTCCTGAATTTGTCTAATCAAAAACACAAGCCTAAGTTCTCAGGCCTCATGTTTAATCTAAAAATTCATCGTAAATTAATGATCACATATAAAACTAATTTAGCATTTTAAAAGTTAATATATGCAATTACATAAAATCACCATTGAGTTCACAACTTTCCAACTATTATCCACAAGACTGAAGTACAATGTTTACAGTACAAGCCTCTAATGATTAAGTTTGGCACATACTTTGACCTGGTAAGCTTATTGGGAGGTCAAGAAAACAAAAATTCTCTGAAAGTGAAATTGATATCAGAGGGGATGTGAGCACTCAGCGAGTGACATTACAGTGCTGTTTTCCTATGCAAATCATTTGTAATTGCCCAGCTTGTATCTTCACTTGTCAAAATCTGGACTTGTGCCTAGTGGGAGGGTTGTCACATCAAATCCTGACAGCCTTAAGAAATGTGTGAGCTGGTTGACACAAACATTGCATATTTTCAAGTTGAACAGTTAAAAAAATGTTCAGAGTTTCTCTTCAGCAGTGCTGAATGTTTTTAATTATTGGTGGTATCCATTGTTTTGTCTGTGATGTGTGTCTGTTGAGCCAGAGTGCAATATTCATTTGTAAGATGTTAAATTTTATTGGAGGGTTTGTGAAATCACTCTGCATAAGTGTCTGCTAAATTAATGTAATGTAGTTAGCAAGCATTAGTTGTCAAGTAATTTAGTGGCTTTAGACATAGCCTCTGTTTGTTTATTAGTCACTGGCATTGACTGATTTGATTGTAACTTGAAATAGCTAGCTGATAGCTCCCAGGTTTGAGTAGCTGGGCCGATGAACAATATTCCTGTTCCTAACAGCTCCTACCAAAAACAGAAACTAACTTCAGCCTGCAATGACTCTTTGCACAGTCTGCTCACTTCCAAAAACAGATACAGTCAGTTCTGTGCTTCCAACAGAGAGAGGATTCTGCATCCAACCAACAAGGGTTGCTGCAGTATCATAATGACCTCACTCAGGTGTGTCATTGTTCTGAATCACTGATTACAGCTTCAGCCATCTGCATTGCGAATTCATTGCTTTTTGGGCACTAGCTAAATTAGTACATTTGTGATGATCGATCTAATGTTTACAGAGAACCCGTTTCTACTGGCAACCGTACAAATCACAAATGATCTCTCAAAATCAACAAACATGACTGCACTCTCAATGTCTGCCAAAACAAGGTGGATAGGTAATGGTTTTGTTCAGTGGGAAATGCCACCAGCCACAAGGGCATGTTTGTATACAGAATCAGGGGCACAGCAAGTAAATAGTGTAACTCAGTTCTTTGTTAAACAATTTTGTTTTTCAGTTAAAATAATTGTATGCTCACTACCATACAAATCTTCATACCTACAGTATAAGGAATTCATAAATTAGGCCCCTGGTGTATCTCTTTCTAAGTTAGAGAAAAGCATGCATGGCATTTATGCTGTGTGAATCTCTCCTTGATGCAAATTTGCAAAACAGTGCCGAAACTCTATTGAGGTGCTGACTGTGGCAGGAAATCAATGTGTTTAGAAGAAGGTGCTTCATGCGCAAACCAAACACGTCACAGAAAGACCTAATGAGGGATTGCCGAAATGATTGTTTTCCCTCTGAAATAATGGTTAAATTATTTTTAACCTGGCAAAGGGTACACATTTTCTATAGGTAGATCAGCTTTACCAGCTACAGCTAACCCTATGACAGTCAGAGAGGGTCCTCAACAGTCGGCACAGCAAACACATTTCTATAGTCTCACTTGATTAATAAAATTAAATTACCTTTAACTGCACATCACATTATCAATCTATTGTAGTAGTGACTGGTTAATGGCAAATCTTTGTGTCTTCAGAAATACAAATGCCATCGTCATATTGCAATTCTCATAAATTATTTTCAAAATAAGCATTCTATATGCAAAACCAAAACCAAAGCATGCATTATACTTTCTATAAAAGCATGCATGCTTTTTAAACCAACAATCATTACTATTTGCAGCTTAAACATCTACTGCACACTCCATAATGTTTGGGACAAATACTATTTTTTTCTAGATTTGGCTCTGTACTATACAATATTATATTTGTAATCAAACAAGTCACACGTGGTTAAAGTGCACATTCTCAGCTTTTATTTAAGGGTATTTCTATGCACTTTGATTTTACCATGTCAAAATTACAGAACTTCTTATACACAGCCCCCCACTTCAGGGCACCATCATTTTTGGGACATACTAATGTTATGCAAATGAATGTAATCATGTTTAGTACTTTGTCACATATCCACTGCATGCAACGACTGCTTGAAATCTGTGACCCATAGACATCACCAGGTGATGCTCTACCAGGCCTGCACTGTAGCCATCTTCAGCTCCTGCTTGTTTTCTCTACAGCATATGAAACACATGTTCAATTGGATCCAGATCGGGTGAATGACTTGGCCAGTCAAGTATTTTCGCTGTAGTCAATGACACATCCACGCCTCACTCCTAGAGTGTTTTTCGGATCGGTTTGGCAGCTGATTGGGGGTTTTTCTTCATTACGGTGAGAATTCTTCAGTCATGAAAGGTACAGGTCTTCCTTGGCCAATCAGGCCCTTTACTATTACAGAGCTCTCTAGTGCCCTCTTATTCCATAATGGTGTTCTAAACAGTTGATTTTGGTAAGCCTTGGTAAGGTTTGGCCACTGTCTCTGACAGTTTTTTTTTCTTCTTATTTCCAAGCCTCATAATGGCTCCAAAGGCAATCGAAAGCCTATAATCAAGACTAGATACTGAAAGCTCTCTTCTCAGGAAGCAACTGAACACACCTGACTAATCAGAAACACCTGTGAAGCCACTTCTCCTAAACATTATGTGCATTTTAACTGCACGTAAATCTAAAATTGTTGAACACTGAGCACCCATATATATTGCTCACTGTATATGGGTGGTGCCTGCAACTGGAGAAAGAGATAAATGCTTTTAAAGGGTTTCATAACATCTGTCATAGAAGAGGGGAAAGACCTGGAGGTCCTGTTCTTATTGTGGCAGTCAAAAGTCAAACAGTGGAGTCAAAAGATTTGAGCTCTTGTGCACCGCTGCGCATAGTGAAGAAACGCTACAAAACCATTAGAACAGAAAATACATTGCTGAAGAAATGACAGAACCAGAGGAGGGTGCATAATGCAACAGCCGAAATGAACTGGTGATTAAGGGTACTGCCGGTGATCACCTGTGGAACCAGATTGCTGCTGCCATGCCAACCACTGCTGGCGATGCACCAGCTCTTGGACAGCATCATTACCTGCACCACTAAACACCCTTATGACAAGCAATTGCCCTATTTTGTATCTTTGTTATTAAGGTATTTATGTATCCTTAATAAGTCTTAAAATGTCTTGATTATTATTTTTATTTTTTTTGTAGATATAAACATGTCTAAATATCCTAATGTGTTAAAATGTTGAATGCTGGTGATTATAATGTGAACAAAGAATGTGGGAAAAAATCCTAACTGTACCAGTACTGTGAAAAAGGACATCAAAACAATAATCTGTCAACTCCCATAGCATGTTTAATTGTTATTAAATAATGTTTTGCCAAGAGACAAAAATTTTCCCTTTGTGATAAAACACTATTGATTGACACTGAGAGACACACTGTGGTAAAGACTGTGGCTGCCTGTTATCATGTGCACTCCTCAAACACAGTACAACCATTTCTCAATGTAACAAAGGCATGAGTGCTCACGTTTTTAAAAACATCAAAATGTGGTGTCACATAATGACTCAGGAGTCATGAATCATTCCTCACTAATCGTTACGTGCCTTATGTGAAGCAAAGACCGTAATTGTCAATTAAGTGGACTATTATTGCTCATTACTATTTTATTAGTCAGGTGATGTTTTCCCGTGCACACATAGTACCAGTAGCACAGCTAAAGCATTTGATAAAACACTTTGTGACTACGTAATGAGTCATGCACATGGGAAAAATTCACTCTGATCTAGCATAGGGTCTGCGGATCTTGTGAGCTGATCGAAGGTCAGCTCTTTGGGCCCTGTTGTGTGCCAAGCACCTTAAAATAAATGGTTTATCTGCAAACTGAGAAAATCTCCAGTTCCGGAAACACTCTGTAGATAAATCATTCATTCATTTATTTTAAGGCTGCTTTGTTACACAACAGTGGCCCCAAGAGCTTACCTTAGATCATCTCATAAGTGGATTTTAGAGAGGATAAAAAATTATTCCAGATGTTTTTACCAAAATTTTAATCTGGATTTATTGCACAGTGTAACACATTTACATTTAGTCATGTGTCAGACTGAATTTAACAAAACAATCGTGTTATCACTTGGCTATAACAGCTGGGACAACCAGTTCCAGAAGCCAAAATAATGTGCTTTGCAAACCACTACAAGCTGGAATGCATCAGATTATTTATTTTAGCAATTTTCTGATGATTAACCAAAATGGTATCATGAGGAGCATACAAGTTTGGCAACTTAGAAATGTGTTGTTCTGCAACATACTTTGTACAGTAGATACAAAAGTTATACATACAGTATATGACCAAAAGTATGGTGTGTGGCTTTTTTATTGTTTGGGCTAGGCCCCTTCATTCCAGTGAAGGCAAATCTTAATTCTACAGCATGTTGGATGCCAGGTGTCCACATATTTTTGGCTCTGTAGTGTACCTGGTACAGAATATCTTACGTGCAAAAAGACAAAAGAAGGAGGTGTGGTTCTATGTTCGTCCATGCACTCGCCTTTACAGGTGGACAACACTTGGGCTTGCATGTTTTCTCCTCTTAAATGCAAACAAATTATCCTACCATGAGGCTGATGCATTCTCATTGCACTTTGCTATACTGCCTGGTGGTTACCTATAGGAAACAGTTTTCTTGTAAAAGTCTTTTGTTAAAATATCATAAAGAAGCCAATTCGATAGATGAGCTTTTCATGAGGGTAGATCCAGAGACTGAAATATCAAAACAGTAATTTTGTGAGCGTTTACCCATTTCTTGGTTTATTTTGAGATATCGTTAGGATCATTGTCTTGCTGAAAGTTTCATTTGTGGCCAGGTTTGAGCTGACAGAGTTTCCTGACAGAGATGTGTCAGAAATGTCTTGGTGGTCATTATTCAATTGACCATTTCCAACCGCTTTCTGATCAGTTTGTACCATAGAGCATTGGACCTGGAGATGGATTGGAGTGTTGACTCGCCAATGAATAAAACAACTCAACTTATAACTTCATTATCAAATTGTGTCATGTAAAATCATGCATTAATTCATATTCATATATATATATATATATATATATATATATATATATATAATGGGTATAACTGGTTTTACCAGCTTGCCCTTTGATTTAAATCCCTGCATAAAATCAAAAAGTTCATGAATGCTCTTGACATGATAATATACAGAGGTATGCTGTATAAGACAGTGTTAAGGGATAGGAGAGGAATCTTTCCTTCAGCACTGCGGTTGTTCCATCTGTAGAACAAGCTAATATATGGTCTTTGCATTATGTCTGCTATGGGAATTACCATCATAGGCTCTCTCAGTGTGATTTCCCACCGCAGCTTGTGAGGCTCCCCGTGATTGTGCCAGGTGTATTGCTCAGCATCCTCCGTGCGAAATGAGAAAGCCGTGGCACAAGGTCACACATCCAGCCGCGCGCCGCTAGAGGATGAAGAAAAGCACTATAAAAGTCAGTTTAAGAGCACACAGGATGTCATAAAGAAAGCTGTTTGCTTTCACTCTCTCATCCTGCTCTTGAAGGGACAAAAAAAAAAAATGAGTCACACGTCTAAATCTTCCCCAGCACATCTCTAAAAATGGTAGCGTATTCTCCTTCGTTTTTAGGTTTTGGTTTATCTCTTTCCCTCACACACAGGCTCACCAAGCACACACATAGTACGTATGTGGACATGCTCTCGCCCTCAGACACAAAAATACAGCTATATTCTCCCAAAATATAGCTTGCTTAATGTATGTTTGCTTGAGAGACTATGGTCTTTTATTCTCATTCTTGTGCCCCTTGACTTGTTTTCTACCCTCTTATGTTTATGAATGATTACCTCCATCAAGGAGGTTATGTAATGACATCCATTTGTCTGTCCGTCCATCTGTGACAGACATATCTGGGAAAGTAATGGCCAGATTGCCATAAAATTTGCGCTGCACATTCATGTACCCAAGAGTAAATGTACTGATTTTGGTGACCCCATGGCCATTCCTCTAGCGCCACCATCAGGCAAAACTTTCAATTTGTGATTGAAATTTCTCAAAAAGTAATGGCCAGATTGTCTGCTATACACATTCATGTTCCCAAAGGGAAGAAACCTATTGATTTTTCTAACCCCATAACCTTTCCTCTAGCGCCACCATCAGGCTAAACTTTCAGATTGTGATTGACGTATCTCGAAAAGTAATGGCTGGATTGTCATAAAAATTTCTGTGCACATTCATGATCCTAAGAGGAAGAAATTTTTTGTTGAAAGAAAGAAACCTAGATGGTAACATATGACCTTTCCTCCAGTGCCACCATCAGGCCAAACATATCTCCAAAAGTAATGACTGGATGGCTAAGACATTTACTGTGCATATTCATGCAAGGGTATATTGTTGTGCCTTGCTTACTGAGTGCATTATTTCTTGTTTAAAATGTGTTCTGACATCACAGAATTTACAAGGTGTGTTCTGTAGTAGTTTCACTGGATGGTACAGTGAAGCTGTCTGTCCAAGCAGTAGCCACAGCACCACCACCACCACTATATTCTCTTGCTGACCGTTAATCCCTGAGAAAAAGCACTGGTAAAAACCAATCCAAGTTTGTCTCACCTCATTTGGTTTTCTAAAGTAGAAATGTACAGTGTTCACGGGCAAAAACTGGGGCACTGAAGTTGCTAATGGTATCCACACAAGACAAGAACCAGTTCCATATTAGTTATTAGTTATTGAACACAAAAAGTTATTGAATTGGGAGAAGAGGAAAAAATGGAGAAAGAGAGAGAATGATGGAAGCAGAAATTGCACTTATACAAAATAAAAAGGAGGGTGAATGAATCATGTCAAGAAAAGGGGAGGGGGGGGGGGGGGTGCTAAAAGGTATGACCTCAGAGTGGACATTTAGAGTCTATCCTCTTACACCCCCCCCCCCTCCATTTCTGTGATGCATGCTTCTTACAGTTGGCTATTGTCAGGGAACCCATTTCTAAAACACTCACCTCCTTTAAAGGGAAAGTAAGTATTTGAAGAAAGCAAACGTTTCATATCCCCACAGGCACCCTGTTTTTCAATTATGCAAACTACTCATATTATCTCCACTCTCTGCGTCGTCCCTCATGTCAGTGTCCTGATGAATTATTGATGTAATTTTTAGTTGGTGTGATTTCTCTTTGTGTTTGTTTGTTTTTGCAGTCAGAACTGGGCTCTATCTGCCATGTCCTGGCTTGGGTAATCATCTACAGTGGGAGCCCGGTTCAATCAAGAAGTGCAATGCTGTATGCGTGAGCACGGCGGGACCAAGGGACACGTGCTATGAAAAGGGGCCGCTGGTTTTGATAATCAAGGTCCAGCCTCTTTCTGAAAGACGCTGGAGTGTGGCATGAATGGCGAGACAAATTTCCTTCCCACGTGTCAGGCTAAACATACCCTTCTGTTTATGAATATTCCTTCCTAGTAATTATCGCAACAAGGACCATTGTTGACTGTTATCAACAAGTGCCTTTCTGACACCTATTTTTTTTCCCCCACAAGGGCATTCTGACCCTGTAATGAGATTAACATGGAGTGTGAACACTAAGGTAATTAAAACCAAAGATCCAGAGCGGTGGCTAGATCTGCTCTGTCGGCTCATTAGCTGCCGGTGCAGTATTATCATTCTGCCCGTTTCCTCTGAAACAGGCAGCACAACAGGCTCCCCTCCACCCGCGCCCTGCACCACTGGCTCTGCTGAGCTTAGCTGCTTCCTGCTGCTCATCCCTCATGTTTGGACATCCTCAAGTGGCCTGCCTCCTGCCTGCCAATAAGCTACCCCTACACTCTTTTCTTTGAGTGTATGTGTGTGTGTGCGTGTGTGTGTCTACTTGTGAGACTGCTCAATATGTTTGTCAGAAGAGCCCACCGGCTAGTGCACCCCAGCAAAGTTTCCATTTCAAAAGCAAGCCCTGCGTACCTGTATGTGAGTGCACTAGCTGTAAGAGTAAGAGTGCACTGCTACATGTGGAATACCATGAAGCAGCACACACACTCAAACCTGGAGAAGCACAGTAATTTACTTTCCTTTTTCTCCTTAACACTTGTTCCCCCTATTTTCTTCTCTAATCTGGAACTGAACTGGGTTTTTCAGGTTGCAGCTGTTTCACCTGCATTGGGACCACTGCAGTGTGTATGCATCTCCAATCCACCCAGCTGCAAGCCATTGACTATTTTCAGCACATACTAACGCACAGTACCACAGGAAAGCTAGAATAGGAGAGGCATTATCTCTCACTGACCATGTTTACATGCACATCATTATTCTGATCTTATTCTGAAAACTCAAATATTCCAGTTATAATACAGCCCCTGAAAACAGCTTATTCCAAAAAGCAAAACAATGTAAAGCCCTTATTCCTCTAATAATCCTAATAAAATAACAGAAATAATAAAAGAAAAGCATGTAAACAACTTATTCCCTTTACAACTCTTGAAGGCATACTATGTAGGATTTTCTCCTTGAAAATATTATAAAACAACCATGCTCAGTCATTTCCATGATGCACTGCGTCTGTGGGCACTTCTGCACAATCCTTGCTTGTCTGCCTTTGTTTGTTACTCTTTGTTGCTAAAAAAAAAAAAAGAGTAGGCTATGGGACATTTCTGGGTGTGACCCTTTTTACTGTGTGGGCTGTATCTGAAATGCATCTGGTGAACAGAAGAAAAAGGTAAAGAAGAAGAGGATATGTGTGTGGATCTAGTGGTTAAAGTGGTGCATTTTCAACTGAGTTAGTGGAAGAGAGATAGGCTCGCCGGTGGCTAACAATAACAAAGTGGCTGGCCAGTGTTGTCGTTATTAGCTAGCTAAATTCAGTTATGTTTGGCAACATTAGCTGGCTGCCAATGATAGCCCAAGAATTTATTCGGGGCCTCATATTTTACAAAGTAGCAACTTGAGGCTTGAGATAAGATTCCAATACACTTCTCTGCTCACATGGGCTAGCTAGCTATCAATAGCAAACTAATAGAGGTATTTTGGAAAATCTCAATATCCCATATTATTTAAAGTTAGACATTTTTTCTGGATACGACTACAGCTCGATTACTAGAGGCTAATATCCATCATTGGAGAGACGCATTGCATTTTCACTAAATTCATATCTAATTTGAATGTGTTTTTGTTGCCATGGGGGTCAGTTAGTCCACTGCAAATTGGAGGGTTTCTTGGCTGCTTTCCGATACACAATGTCATAAAGCTACCAATATAGCTAGCCAGAGTTATATGGAGTTGTTTTGTTGGTGTGTGAGCTTTGTCTCCATAGGGGTGTAGGTGGGTTGAGAATGGAGGAGACATGTTTGATAGTAAAGACAGGAGCAAAGCAAGGAAAAAAATCCTGCATTATATGGCTTTAAGCACTGTGTGTGAATGTAAAAATTCACAAGGTATCTTGGATGCTAAAGTCGTGTTTACTGTGAAAATGTAGCAAAAAGTAAAGCCTTCACTTCTGGACCAACAAAGTCCAAGTTTCTGTATTCAAATAATGAGATCTTGTCCAAAACATGAAAGGCAGAAAAAATCTAAATAGTGATTTGTTTAATGCTGTAGCAGACAAAATGAAAGATGCAGAGTTTAGTCAAACAACAGAACAAATTAAACACTGGTGGAAGACCCTGAAAGTAGAACTGTCAACATTAACATGTTAACTCATGTGAGTAAGCCAAAATAAGCAGGCCAACAATCATTACAAATTAATCAAATGAGCGATAGTTCAACAGCCATAATTGCAAACAATGAATGCATATACCTGTAGAAGAATTACTAGAATGCTGTCCTTTGCACTGACCAAAGGATATAAACCGAATATTCAGCTAACTACTGTATGTATCCAGGAATAAGATTGAGTTATTCCTTTCATGACGCATGTAAATGGTATAATTAGAATATGACCCTAACCGGAATAAGGATTATCATTCGGAATACGGGGTGCATGTAAACATGGTCATTGACAACTGATTTTCTGGCACGTGACATGCCGTGAGATGGAACTAATGCGGTGGTTACTCCAGGAGCCCTATCTAACTGAAATCACCTATACCTCTGGAAGGACAATGCCAGCTGTGCTTTTTCATTGCAAATTCAAGTAGTCAGCTAATGGCATAGCCCGTTATATATAAAACTATCTACAACTATATATTTGAATCCCCAATGAGCCCAGCCAATGCTTATGGTGAACACCTTTTATTAAGTGAGCCACTTGGGAGCAGTTTGAAAAGCCTGTTTTAAAATGGAAAAAGAAAACTATCAGTGCTCAATGGTCTGGGACCATTTATACAGAAGGGGGTTTGTATCAAAGCGATTCTAAAAAAAGCAATAATGGCATATACCCACAATCTCACCAAACATAGTTGTCTTCTGAGTTCCGTGTTCCCTGAATAAACTAAGAGAGTGGCCTTGGCATGCCTTTGCACAAAACTGTCAGCAATACAGATTGTTCAGTGCCGGAACACAGCCTAATCAACACTCAGGGCCAGATTCACTGAAGTATTTCAACAGGTTTTTGACCACAGTAATCTGTCGAACTCACTCAGCGGTCACAGTGGCTCAAAATCACAACAGTGATTGGATACAAACTAAGATTTGTTCCTGTGTATGTATACCTTTGGTTTACTTTTTTTTTGGGGGGAGGGGGGGGGGATTAGGCTAAACATGCTAAGTATGCCTTCATTGCAACTGTCCTCTTTGCATGTAGATAATAAGAACTTCTGAAAGCAGCCAGTAATTGGTTGTGCACACTATTTTATGTTCTATTACAGGTATATTATGAGGAGTTCTTTCTCCCACACATGGCAGCAGTCTTCAGAGCCAAGAGAAGACGAAGGATAAAGGCAAAACAGAATAAGAGGGTTTTTCAGCCAATAATCTTAACTTAACAGCAAAAGGTGATACAACCAAGTTGCATAGCCACTTAGTAATCACACTACTGGAGGATATAAAAGAGTCATACACCCAAAGAAAGACCGACGAGCTAAAGTGAAGTTGCTTTCAGCTTTTTGTTTCCTTGAGTCTAGATCTTATCAAAGCAGTTTAACTAAATTTAACTGCAATGCAGAACTTAATGAACAATCCATTCACTAAAGCCACATGCAATTCATTAAAATGCATATCGTTATTGAACCCAAAGAATGGGCCTCATGTGCATGGAGGAGTGGGTTTTTTTGATGTTTTGAGTGGTTTGCCATCAGATTTGTAACGTGAAAGTGTACCACGAAGGAAAAAGTGGAAACGCTGACCTAGATACTAAGTTGAGTATCTATGTAACCTGCTGCTGATAGTTTACAAGACAAAAGGCGCTGTTCCTAACTAATAATTGAAGTTCACAAATCTTTATAGTGTACCTTACCACTGTCTTTTGCCATACATCAATGATTGGCTAGTACTTTTACATGAAATATTAACATAAAAATATATTTTGTTACATTGAAAACAATAAATATGCTGTATATTATGTTATTGTCTGTCTCCTTTTTGTTTTTGTTTTTTAATTATTAGGCATTTTAAAAATGATACTACTTGCTGCTCAAAAATAAATATTTAATTTAGATTCAACCCATTATTAACTGAAATGGCTGGCTGTGCATTACACACATTTCTGTTGCACTACCAAAATTTACTTGGTCCATTTAATTTTTAAGGACAATTTAGGGACCCTAACTTAAAGACACTTACAAGACTGAAACAATAATGAAATGACTGATAATCCAATTTACCCTTGCTCATCAGCTTATATTCATCATTCTGTTGATTGACAAACAATGATTTCCACGCTTCGGAGTGCAAATCATTTCCCAATCAGTATGTCATCACCGCAGTGCTCTATAAAGCCTAAGACTTTAACCCCTTCGCGCAGATGCCAAATCTGCCAAATCCTTGCCCATTTAGGGGGTAACCTATTTAAAACTATATAACGCCAGATGTGAGCATCACAGAGACTTTAAAAACTAGCTTAAATGGAGCAAAACATTTGTACCATTTAAGTGGCCTGTTCTCATTGTTCTGTTATGTTATGAGTCACCATAGTTATATTTCTATGCCTATTTCCATAGAGTTTATGTTTATTTATGTGCATGCTTGCTCGCAAAGAGAGGAAACAGTCAACTTTAACCAAGAAGGAAAATGAAGCATGATCAACAACAGAGTTGGGGATAAAATAAGAATTGGTCAAATTTAAATTAGGTGGGAGAGTGAAAACTAAGGTTTCAGATGGGGCAAAAGATAATACTACAGGACAGGAATACCTCACATTAGAGAATGAGTGGGCTACAAGGCTAAACATTTGGTACGATATGTCAAGGGGATAATGCAAGGCAGATATTTTAGGGGTATTGGGGATAAGAGGCCTGGGGTTCAGTCCAGTATTTTCAATACAGAGAAGCTATATTCATTCATTGAATTCTGAAGTATTCATCAGTTTTTTTTTTGGGGGGGGGGGGGGGGGGTGGACCATGACATCCAAGATCCTGATGAAATATCAAAACTTTTCCATTCTCTGCTTTCACTGTGCCTACATCTTTAAATCTCTCTGAACAGCACTCGGGACCATGGCAATGAAAACATAAACACTTATTTTAGGACTACACGTGTATCCTGTTCAGCGGGGCTTCCTCTATGGATGCAGTTGGGAAGATAATTAGACATTCCAGTTTAGGGCGGGAATTGGTATAGACAACCAACTTATTATTAATATTTTAAAAAGTTAAAAACTTATTTCAGGACCATCAGGAAGCTTGCTGGGGATGAGCTGATCCAGAGGCCTTCCTAAACTTCCCTCCTCCTGAGTACTAAAAACTGCAAGCGGACTGCAATCGACCCCTTTTGACCAATCCGTCATGAGCTGTTATAAAAACACAGTTCTGAATTTATACGACTGTCTTGCTGTGAATACTTTCAGACGGATATAGATTAAATCATTAATACAAATTCATGTTCAGACACTCCGAGACCTTTTCATGTTGTATTTTCAGATGTCCTTATTTCTTCCACCCCCACATCTTGCTCATTTTGCACAGATTGCTCCACCTGTTGATCTGTTGCTGTTCATATTCTTTCTTTGGTTGAACCACAACCTGTGACTTTTGCCTGCGTTTTGCTGTAGGAAAGTTTTTATTTCGTGCTCCGCTTAACATCATGCCACAGCGTATTTACTGTTAGTCTGGTTATGCCTAATAAATTCATTTTATTTATGTCACTACACATTTCTCTCCTCTGCGCTGTCAGTGTCTTATTCCTATGCTGTAATATGGCTTTGTGATATTGATACTGAATATGTTGACCATTACCTCAATTTCAGGATTTCTTTTTTTTTTTTGTGTGTGTGTGTGTGTGCGTGCGTGTGTGTGTGATGATTGGCTCATTACACTGCATCCATTTCCAGGCACCTTGTGATCTGGATGTGTAAGAATGCCATACTGTTTAGGACCATTCTTTATGGGTGTCTTCAAACACAAAACAACTGTGAAGGAGGCTATTTCATTTCTTTGATTGAGGGATAAGGACCAGTCTTGTTAAATTGACCATTAATGCGTCAGTACATGTAGCAGCAACTGCCACGTCATACTGAATGTTTTTGTGCTGTGTAAATCTAAATTTCAGATCCTTCATTTAATCCAGGAGGCCTTGCAGGCACACAGAGAAAATAGGGGCTGCTCTGAAATGCTTGAAAAATAAAGGAACAGAAAAGTGTTCTTCGTAGAAGTCAAAGAGTTGAGCAAGCATCAGATTCAGTTCAGCACACAGCTCTTTCCAATTACCTGTTATTTTCTTTTTCGCTCATTCATATTTCATTTCAGTTTTTCCCCCTCTAGCAACTTCGATCTGAAGCTGCACCTCCCAACACAACCACACACACACACACACACACACTCTCTCTCACACACAATATGGTCCACTAACAAGCCTGTCCTCTCCAGTTTAACGTCCAAATTTGCACCAATAACATTCTGCAAACTGACTTTCACTGAGTTCACCCAAAAGCTGCCCTCCCACAGAGCTGGCAGTGTCCCAGCCCTATAAGCAGCTTGTAAAGTGCTTCCCGCACTGGCTGTGTTCCAAAAGTGGGCGGAAAACAAACTGATCCTGGTTCTGTTGACAAGAATACCAACACACAAAGCAAATGATTAAGTGGACCTTCAGAAATAAGAGACCCAAGCTAGCTCAGCCATGGAGGTGTATATTATGGGATTTCCCGAACCGCGCAGTGTAGGAAGATAAGCCAGTGTGGGTGTGGTCATTGTAGAGGTTCGAAGTATAGGGGTCAGAATGAAGAATCTGATAACAGCAGGGATTTGCATTAATCTAATTTTAGATAAGATGGGGTTGGGGTCACTTTGGTGGATCTTAGTATTTTAAGATTTTGGGTTGGTACTGTGATTCACCGCCAGTTATGCAGATGGTGAGAGTGGGTCGTGGTGTTCTAGAAGACTGCAGAGAGCTTGGCCTGCATGGTGATAGATTTTCTCAGACATTATACATGAACCAGTTATTAGTTTCATGACACCAAGGCTATGAGCAAATTCTCAATGTACAGTATATTATTTTGTGTCCATGTTCCAGCTCAAGATTAATAACTTTTCAACATACACAGAAACTTGCTCAAGGCAGTATAACATTGTCTTTTTCCGTGGGTATCTGAAGAGGATGACTTGTACACAACAAAAACAAAAACAAATACAAAACCAAATGCAACTGTTTAAAAGGGCTTGTGCAAGAGTGGTTGTTATCATTGTCAGTTAATGCCACCATCCTTTTAGCCTCGACAGTTGTACTTGTGCTAAATTAATTCCCCTTTCCCTCTCATCAACTCCCTTCTTTGTCATCCATTCTCTCAGACAGCCTCTGCCATCCCCCACCCTCTTTCTCTGCGGCACATCCCCCCTGCTCTCTCTTATGCCGTACTCAGGTTGCGACCATGACAAACGAGATCTGCCAACGCTGCCGGCTCTCTCCACGCTCACTGCCACGTTCCCCGTGGCCTGCTGGCCCTGTCCTCTCATGCCCACAGGCTTTGCTGCACACCTCCGCTGCGTCTGTGTCTGCCACACACCAGGACTGAAACAGCAGTCAGGGACTGGGGACACAGAGCCCGGCAAGGCTGTATCATCCATTGCATAGTGAGTAGTGAGCTCTTGGCTCGTACAGCAAAATGTATCATTTCAGTCCTCCTTGGTAGTGGACAGATAAATGTTACAACCAATGGCAATATTTATCCTAAGCAAATTTGCCTGGCCTGATCACCTCATCTTGTAAATTTCATCTCAACAAAAAAATGTTTTTATTTTAGATAAAATAATGCAACGGTATGTGAGTTTTAAAGTCTAACATGTCAAAACTACATTACTGCCGATAGAACCTTCCAGATAGAATCATAAGCTTTCTAATTATTGACATGAAAATGAACCGGTCGCACATAGACCAAGCACAATTTCAAATAGGTGTAAATTATGTTTGTTATATTTGTATTTGTTATATTTGATCATGTAACTTACCATCTAAAGAAAATGTTAAAAAAATATTTTAACATATACTACGACTGTGGACATATACTGTGAATATTTTAACATGTACTACTACTGTGAAATGTTAGCCTGTGAATGAATTGTGAAATTATGAGAAGTTCAGGAAATGTATTCCTGAAATTGGTGGTGCAGTAGGCAGCACTGTCACCTCATAGCAAGAAGGTCCCGGTTTCATATCCTGGCATGGGTCTTTCTGTGTGGAGTTTGCATGTTCTCCCCGTGTTCATGTGGATTTCCTTGGGTTACTCTGGTTTCCTCCCACAGTCCAAAGACATGCAGATAGGATAATTGGAGACTCTAACATTGCTCATGGGTGTGAGTGAATGGTGTGTGTGTGTATGCCCTGCAATAGATTAGCAACCTGTCCAGGGTGTATTCCTGCCTCTCGCCCCATGCATGCTGGGATAGGCTCCAGCAACCCCTGCGGGCCTGACCAGGATTAGCGGGTATAGATAATGGATGGATGGACTGATTCAGTCTGTTCTCAGAGGAACCAAACTTGCAAATATAATGTGTTTTTGTATTTGCAGTGTAACTTTTTTAGTGTTTTCAGTTGGAACACAATGGGGAGGTAGATTAATGTAATCCTGTTATATTTTCAAAGCTCTTGGCAGCCCTCACTGCTTACATTGAATAACACCAGTAATTCTCAGTACTGTCATGTCTGCTAGACGCTAAAGGAAATGTGATATTTGAAAAGGGAGCTGAAGAGCGGTTTATGTGCTGCATTAGTCCATGTTGAAGAAATCCTGATCAAGACCTGTGGGGTGATGCATAACTGACAGCTCATAAATAGCTGTTGGCAGCAAGAGCTTGAGAGTATGCTAACCTAGGCTCTCCTGCATTGACAGAAGATGCAGTAGCAAAGGGATTAACCTTTTTGCAGTTCAGATGTTCCAAATTGTGCAATAAAGAAAAAAAAAAAGGTTAAAAAATCATGAAAAAATAATTATTAATAGTCTTTTGGTTATCACCATTTGGAAAATGCACTTGCTGCCACATGATGGTGGGAACCAGTCTATTAACAGAAGCAACATTTCATATGGACTTTCTTTTGTATACAATATGCACTTGTAATGTAAGTTTAAAAAGTCCTGCCTACTTTGTAGACAACACACAATCACACTGAACTAACTGTGATTTTCTTTAAAAATGGTCACAGCCAGGTTGACCAAGTGGTTTCTTAATTGTTGATATTTGTTCTGCAAGTGCACCTCTTGTGCTGCACGTGTAAAAGCTACTAGCTAGCAAGCCTTTATTCTTACCTGCATGGGGGTATTATGACTGCCATTGAAAAGCAGAGTGAGAGAGAGAACGAAAGAGAGGGATTCTTTCATGTGTGCTACTTCTTTAAATGTCTTTTACCCCTCAGAGCACTGTAACACAGGTTGCAAATATTACTTTACACAGTGATATACAAAGCATCTCCAAATTAATATTTTTTCTTTGCATCATGCCCACTCAACCTAGTATGTCAGACTCCACCTATGAACCCAGTATTTGTGCATTTTTATCAACTTAAACATAATGGTGCCTCTTTACAGTATGTGGGAATTGAAATTGTGTGTGTGTCTGAATTGAATTGCGTGTCTACCTCATCAGGGAGGTGACACTGACACAGTAATGTCAACTGAAAATGTCCTTCACAGATTTATTTTCTTTTTCACATGGATTTAACGTGGACTTTGATATATATGAAAGTAACAGAGTGAAAGTAACAAACATACTAAATAAATTCTGAATCAATTAAATTGCAATCAAATTAAATGTTACTTCAAATAAAATTAAATTAAATGAAATATGCAAGTGTTAAAATGCGATCAAATTAAACAATCCCTTGGTGATAAAATAAAATAATTTACAAATCATGCCCCAATAATGAACCCTTTTTCAAAGTCACTTAGATCATTTCCTCTTGCCATTTTGATCCAAAATTGAGGTCAACTGGGCCTGCTCAGAATTTTTATGCATGCCACAGAGCATAATAGGATGGTAAATGCTAAATTATATTATGCAGTACAACTGTAAGGAAGCATCTGCATTCATTATGCTTCACTCATTTATTCAGGTTTTTTCTTCAATTTGTCACCCATCTGTACGTGACTACAAGTCAATCAAACTGTGTTGCCCTTGCAACGCTTTCAATACAAGCAATGTCGGTGTTTTGCCATTTTTCAAATATCCTTCATATGAATAGCATAGCATATAGCGTCTTTACAGCAGTGGTTAGCACAGCCACCTCTCCCCTTGGAGACAAGTTTGGGCCTCCCCAGAATGGGAGCATCCACTTAACGACATTTCCAAACTGCTTGTAAAACTGTAGATTGCCTCCTGTTAAACTACTTGTTAAACAAGTTTCTTGAGCCAACGGTATAGTTGGCCGCTGTAAAACAATCTTCCTTTTCAACAAAAATGGGAAGTTCCAGAATGGACTGGTACTCCATAATGGGACTTTTGAATTTTGCTCATATGAGTACTGTCACTTATTTGTCCATTTCAGTGTGACTAAAATATTAAGATTCAGTGAAGGACAATTGGGTATTTTTCCCACGGCGCGCAGGAACTGCCGCCGCTGTGGGCTATGCATGGCAAATTTTGGTCACTAACTCACGGACGACCTGTGGGGCGCATGCGCAGGTGGTTCTTGCTTCGTTTAGTAGGACACATGCGCAGGTGCATCTCCAAAAATCACCACTACGAAAGGCATGAGATTTTTAAGCACAGCTTTATCGCCTAACGTTACTTTAGCTAACCATAATGCCCAGTTCAGACCAAAGATTCGCTACACTTCCAGCTGCAACTGGTGACGCTTTGCAACATACTAAACGGTTTTGTTGCATTGCGAATCTTTGGTCTGAACTAGGCTTAACATGTTAGTGTTTTGCATACTTTAGTTAACCTACTGAGCGCGTACCACCGATACAGATCTATGGACACACGGAGGACAACAAATAATGTTACAGAGGTGAGGACATGCCATAGATAGCTCGCTATATAGCCAAGTTTTACGCATTACACTTTGTACAGGTGCGCTGTGGGTCTGCACAGTTTCATGCTTGTTTATATATCAAATCCCATTACAGAAGGCTACTCATCAGTACCCTCAGCACCCCTACTTACCCCCGTACCTATGCTTGTTAGTCTGCAAGATAAACATCTAGCCTGGCTTATGACATCACGTGGCTAGCCACCGAGTTTACCAAGTTAAGATGCATAGTTAGCAGCAAGATAATGTGACAAATATCATTGGGTATTTCATCTGATTTTAAAGGTGTTTATGGTTGATTTAATCTTAAGTGCTCTAGTAGTTGCATCATGCCATCAAAAGGGGTATTTACAAATTCAATTTTTTCCTGAACTTCAAGCTGATCAGATTACTGCTTTTTGGAGATGATACCTTAATGCAGATAAAATGTGACAATATTTTAGGAATGGAGAACAATTGATGGATAATTTGCACAGGGCAACAGGTAGTGCCTGGTCACAAATATACATAAACAGAAACTTGCCCTTATGAAAACTGGCGCATTATTGTGATCACAATAATTAATAGAAATTAAATAGAGCAGGGATTGGGTTGTTATCTCACATGGATATATCAGTTCAGTATCACCAAGGGTTCAATACAGCTTCTGTTTCATGCAAACATGTTAAACAATTCTTCAATTATTTGCAGCAATCTCAGTTAATCACTCAATTACCAATAATCAGGTGTATGAGAATGCAGTCATCACTTATCACGTGTCAGTCTCAGTTTAGCCTATTCGACAATGGTGGACATAATTGTAGCTGTCTGCCAAGAAAAGGTTGGCCATGGGGAATGTTGTTCTAAAATGAAAAACATGCACTTCAGAGTTGATTTTTCTAATGCAGCTGGGACAGATGAACACTGGCATGTGAACGTCACACATTTTAAGTAAAGGAAAAAGCCATTGCTCTAAATGTAATCTTCATTGTCAGCCTATTTACTGGCTCTTGCATGCGTTGATGTTTATGTCAAAAATCTTTACGTAAGACACACTTCCCTAAAACTGGGAAAAATTTTGTCAGCTGAAGAACATTGATAACATACTGTACATCTTTGTGCTTTTCATTAGTATGCTGTATGTAATTGTGAAGCCGAGAGTGGCAGTTCTTGTTAAAGCCTGGAATAGAATCAAGTGGGAGGTTTTCTACATCCAGAATGCAAACTTGTCTAGGGTCAAAAAACCAGCCTTCCGAAAGTTGTGTGCTGGTTCCCTGAGCCGGCTTTCTTTTTGTAGTTTGGAGCTTTCCTTCCTGTTTATTGAATTATTTCACATATTAACAGCTTATTGTTCCATCTGTACTGTAAACTTATTTTCCCAGTGTTTCTGCCTTTCCCGGTCTTGTACCAGAGGAATGTTATTGTATGCCTCAATTAAGTAGCTTGCACTGCCCAAGACAAATGTAATTGGTTTCTTAAAATGAGCCTTGAATACAGTCAAACATTCCACAATATCCGATGCATTTGGATATTGTGGATTTGCTATCAGCTGTTTTTATCAGTTTTTTTATTTTCTTAAGCAGATCAGCAGTTGGGGTAAATACTCCTTGCATAGTTGACTAGATGTCGGAATTGCCCTTCTGTTATAACCCCATGCTTCTTAAAAGATGCTAAATTTACTTGCATTGACAAATGCTTCAGTTAATTCATAATTTAAATACTGCAACTGTTCATTGCTCTCTTTATCCTTTTTTAAAGAGAAGTCTAAATATACAGTAAGTTGCAGAATAATTTAAACCCATTGGTATGCAATGTACCAGTAGAATATTGCTTTACTCGTCATGGCTGTGCTTACTGCCAAACAACTGCCTAACTTGCGACTACCTGGTAACATGGAAGATGACAGCTGAAATTCAGATTGACACAGATGGTTCAAGATTTTCTCCAAGCCCTAATATTGAGTCACAGTTCAATCTGTTGTAATAACAGGCAGAGGTGAAGGTGTAGTTTCAATGGATGCTGTGTCGTTTTACTCCGATTAGCTAGCTACATACGATCTCACCATCTTAAGACCAACCAACCATGTCTTTGCTTTTCCCCACAGGGTGGGCGTGACCTTATCCCCTATTCACTCCCTAATTACTTCCAGCCTTCAGCCATTTTCTCACTCCGTTCAGGTCGCATTCCTCACACCCCCCTTATTAGTTCTAATTAGTCCCAGAGTATAAAGTCACGTTTTTCGTTTCACCCCTTGCCAGATCGTTGATTTGTTGCCTAGTCTTGAACCTTGCACTCCCTGTCTAAACCAAGCCTAGCTGCTATTCCCCGTACCCCGATTCTCAGTACCTTCCTTGTTTCCTTTAGATAGCACCGTTCTCCTAGTCACTTTTAGTTTTTCTTTCATGCACTTTGTTTCAGTGTTCCCCCGTCTGCCGAGTCTACGTGTTTGTCCTCGTCGCGTCTCGTTTTGTGTTCTCTCTTTCTCCCCGGTTTACCTCCCCAGCTCCAACCTCCCGGTCCAGCCTGTCCTTCGCCGGCCTCCCAGTCCCCAGTCCAGCTCCGCCGCCGAAACCAGAGGAATCCCTTCCAGCGCCATGCCAAGCCGGATCCCGGACCACCTCCTCACCAACCCTCACGGTCCCTGCTTCAAACCTGCCCTGGTTCCTACCGCATCCCTTCTAGCCCCCCGCCAAGCCGGATCCCGGACCACCTCCTCACCAACCCTCACGGTCCCTGCTTCAAGCCTGCCCTGGTTCCTACCGCATCCCTTCTAGCCCCCCGCCAAGCCGGATCCCGGACCACCTCCTCACCAACCCTCACGGCCCCTGTTTCAAGCCTGCCCTGGTTCCTACCGCCCCCTGCTGTTTAATCAATAAACTTCTCTTTCTGAATTCCATAACACTGCTATCTCTAAGTCCTGCATTTTGGGTCCTGCCAAGCATGGAACGTAACAATAACCGCTATTCTAAGGATTCTTCTCTCCAGTTCTTATGGTTAATGCATTTGAGTCATTTTCAGATAAACAAGGTTCTATGTCAAAACGTGCTTTTGACCATTTTGGGGTTTCAGTTGATTCTCATAAAGTCTCGTCTTTTATCATTTGTATATGTTGTCGGTGAAATCAGATTTGTAAGCTGTTTTGAAGCTTCTTTAAGAAGACAAGCTAGGGGAATTTTAAAGCTTACTATTTTGCTATCGATCTATCTAGTTAGCTATTGATCTATTTTATCTATGTAAATATCTATATCTAAACGTATCTTGCACAATTAACTTTTTAAAATGTTATGACAGTTGGTAATTCATTGTTGATGTTGCACATGCAATATGTTCATTGTTGTAGTATGTGGACTTTTTGTAGTTCAATATAATCATTTATTTTTAGTTTTCCAGTACATGACACTTTGTCCCAAAAACATCCAGGACTGTGGATACCCACAAGTCAGCGAGATCTGGCTAAATATCAGCGTTTACGCACGGTTGTACTAGGAGGACCCTCAGGCTACGAGCTGTTGATTATGGTTCTGTGGTTGCACGGACACGCTTGTATTCCAGACATGGGCGTGTCTAATTACCATGTAAGGTAGTCGAGGTGGGGTTTCCCGTAGTCGGTGACTCCACTCTTTTGCTCCACTGCGCTTGCGTTGGTTGCAAGGGGCAATGGCTGTGCCCTAGTTTGGGCTTCATGCACCAGTGAGCACTAACCATAGCAAATCAGTGGGTGACGTCATAATCACTTCGTCCATATTTTTATACGGTCTATGGCTGGTACAGACTTATTTTTGTAAACACAGACTGTTTGGTGTTAAAGTGGGGTTAAGACCATCCCTTTTTCTTCTTCACTCACCTTGCCTTCCAACAGGCAATTCCCCAGATCTCCCTGGTACGCCGCAGTGTTCAGATTGAATAGAGAACTAATGAGCTTATGCATACAGAAGCATATATCCCAACACTCTGTCTTCCCCCTCCCTGTCTTACCTCACCCTCCCTCTCCCACTCTATATTTTCCCTGTTGCCTTCTCTCCCTCTCAGTCTCACTTTAATAGAGTTGACTGGCTGTTTATCTATGCTAATAAGAAGCCAACCTTTCCTTTTCTCTCTCACCAACATCCAGTAAAACAAAGTAACTGCACAGATAGCTACAGTTTTCACAACAAGTAAACAGAAAGGCTCCACATTAAACGCTGATTGTTAATCATCACATTTTTAATTAAGAATTACAGTTGAATTAGGTTTAGATAATTTAGACTTTTAATTTTATAATCATGTGCTCATACACTTCCTTTTTTCTTTTACTTCTTCCAACTATAATGCCATCATTCCTGTGAAAAAGGAATAAGAGGGACTGCTGGATGGCTCATTCGGTTAAGGCACCATGCTGGGGTGCATGGACGAGCCCTGCAGTCCCAAACTGAGTCGTGCCAGTGCTGACTGTGGCTGATAGCCCCATAGGGAGACGTGCAATTTCCAATTGCGTTGCCCAGGGTACGGGATGGTTCAATCGGTCAGTGGTTACGCATTTCATCGCTCTCTAGCTACCCCCGCTGTTCAGGCGGCACCTGTGGATTGCATGCCAAAACCGCATATTTGTTTTCCTCCAACTCGCTCTATGTAAGCTTTGCTGTGGACGGGTTGCGGTGAGGAAGGAAGCAGACTGGTGACTTCATGTGCTTAAAGAAGAACCACGGATGTTTATATTAACCCGAACTGGCAGCGGGGATGAAAATAACTAACTGGACATTTCAAATTAGGGTTGGAATTAGACATGTTCAGGCCCACATAGGGTGCCAATATTTATTTAAAAAAAATAAATAAATTTAAAAAATGAGAAGAGAAGATAATTTATTTATCCTCTTCCAAGGGTATTACCTTTGGCTTTGTTAATATGTACATATGTCAGTCTGTGAGTCCACAACAAGGGGCACTGCAACAACATTTATCACTGGTCAAAACTACACCTAAGGGGGGACAATCTGCAATCTGCTTTTTCATTGCATTCTTATTTTCTTCATGCAGTTCATGCTGCCCATAAGCTACTTTTTGACACCCTAATCAAGAGTTTTGAGTGACATCCAAATCAAGAGTTTTGAGTGACGTCCAAATCAAGGGTATTGAGTGACGTCCGAATCAAGGGTTTTGAGTGCCTAAGGAGTTTAGTTCGTTCTGAGTCCCAGGGGTTATGTCTGAAAACAAAATTATTTCTCAGATTGTAAATGAGCTCAGCACAAACTAATGACTCATACCTTATATACTGTAGGACTGTTTGAAGCATGCCACTGCAGCCAACCAAAGCTTTAAACTCCTGAGTTAATGTGAAGACAATTACAATATCAAGTACCTTTCAAGCATCAGTGGAACACAGTAATTCTCGATCTCCTTACAGGGTGGACAGTTTGTCTTTCCAGGCACATTCTCTTATTCCTTTTAGACACTGCAAAGTAAAATGTTTAGTGTTAAATTGATTCTTATAGAGTCTGATGAACATTTGCAGAAGATGATGGACGACATAGTGATCCCTACTGGGCTCATAAAAACACTTACAGTTGAATCATCTCTGAACATTTTACTGTGTCAGGTTATTTGATTGGACAAAAATTAAAATAAAGTAGAAAGTATTCGCTTGAATGCACTCTACCAAGCAGTGACACTGAGTGAGGGTAGAACGAAGAGTCAGCTGACCCTGCAATTACAGCATATCATAGCGACCTGTGTCTGTCAACACCATTTTTATCAAATCTGGTTGGATAAAGTAAATTTAAATTGTAAGGGAAATCAAATCCATCAAAGTTTTGTCCAGTTTTTGGGTGGGCAAGCACATTTTCATATTGTTAGTGCAAAGTAAATTAAAGCCTGTTCTCATGTGCTTCTTTATTGTGGTCAAAACTGTTCATGTTATTTGATGTCAGTAGCCATTTATCTCATCTTAGTTACTTACAATTAAGACAGTGGGCAGAGAAATTCAGGCTCAGGTCTGGTGGCATGTTTTGTTTTATGTACTTATTTGTGCAATTGATACTGTGGTTGCATTCGGGAATAGTCTCATATTTGCCCTGTGGGTTCATGGCATGGTAGGCAAAGATGTTTTGCAAATGCTTAAAGTTTGTTTGTCATCTAGTTAGCTGGTTGGTTAGAAAAGGTAGCTTTGTTTTTGGTGATTCCCTAGTAACCAACCCAGTGAGTCTTCTGGCAGAAGTGGTTCTGTCTTACATCACTGTTCATTCAATTGTTTCATGAGTGCACCTCACTTGTGCAACTTAATTAATGTACACCTGTTTTATGATCATGATAATGTCTTTGTTCAAAAATTGTTGTTTTTCAAACTTAAAGCCTGATTTTTTATATTTGCCTCTATATATTTGATGTCGAGTTGGCACCTGTGGTACCAAGCATCAGTAAATCAGTCTTGTGAGAACCAGTGAGTTGCGTTGAGATCAGCAGCTCCACCAAAACGCCTTTTGGGAGCTCATTTTCAACGAGTGACAACACTTTTCCATAACGTCACATTTATCTGAAGCTAGTATATGATAAAAATGTTAAATGATGACTGCGAGGTGAAGGGATGCAAAGTGTCTCCACGTCTCATGGCATATGCATGAGTGCAGAAGCAATCAATCTTTATTCCTGCGGAGAACCACATTTACAAGCAGGCTGTCACACAGTGCTTCTCACTGGACACTTTCCATAGGGAATCAGAAAAAATCAGAAGAACTCCAGTTGAGTCAATTTGTAAAAAAAAACACTGTAACATTATTCCCCGAGCCCTGAAAAAGGCGATCAAGCTGAAAACGCTGACACACGCTGATACTTGTGCCGCGAGAAGCCGGTGGGACAACGGGAAGTCGGAAAAACTCTGAGTAAAACTGAGTAAATGCAGCTTTCAGGCGTAGAGGAAATCTGTCACCCGTCTCCAAGAGAGGGAGAAATCAGAGCTGTGACCGAGTGGGGGCAGCCCTGCGTATCTCAGGACTGTCACACCCCTCAGAGACCCACGCAGAGAGAAGTTTTAATGAGCTCCCGAAACTTTGAAGTAACATAAAATAAATCCGTCCACTATTGACGTACCGACAATGCCCAGTGGAGGTGCGTTTAATGAATTCTTAACAGACTGAGCATGGATTTGATCTTTTTTTTTTTTTTGGATAATTTGGAAAATGGAAATTTTTTCAGTCTAAACCCATCTCCTCAACCCTGACATACACTTGGCAAGAGAAAACCAGCAGATGAGAAGTTACTGTAACCTCCGTCAGGCCGCTGATAGAAGATCGAACAGGAGAGATGATGCCTCACCAATAAAAAGACCTGAGACGGGGGCAGTAGAGCCAATCAAAATCAAATCAAATCGAATCAAAACCACAGCAAACAGAAAATGACTACTGGGGCTGTTCTCCGAGAAATCATCAGATTACATTCATCACTGAATATGTACAGATAACTGAAACTTAATTTCGCTTGACGCTGCAAAATAAACTGTGGGGAAATTGTTTGGCTGGACGTGCGCACAGTTAGTTTTTGTTACTAGGCAGATTTATGCTTAGTATGTCCATTCGAGCACTTTTTCCCGTGTCCCTTATTTCTGGGTAGAACCACTGTAGGTGTCCTTTTAAGTCGCGAGGTAGACTGAGCCAATACCCGGCGGCAAGAAGCCCAATGAGGCGTGGGTGTCAGAGCCTCAGTGATGACAAGGACTTCATCGCACCGTCACCCCGTCCACCATGAAAACACTTTGTCGAGTGTCGGGAGGTTGACCCCTCTATCACGGAGCAGGTCAGCCGAACCCTATCGTTTATGACAGACAGCTCATGAAAGCCCCCACTGTGAGTGCACTGGCCAGACACAATGTGTGCACTCAATATGAACTGAGGGGAAACCGAAATGATTTCAGTTAGGGGCAAATAGAAATCACTGTTTTTTTTTTTTTTTTTTAATTTGTGAGAAATACAACAACAGCAAAGCACGAGAAGGAAATGTGCTGTGACTGGTCCTAAGCAATACATAAATAAATAAAAATATATGAATTGAAAGTAATCCCTATTAATAGTAAAAAATTGTGGCTCTAAAGATTCAGGGCATTGAATTATGATGAAAGGTCTGGGGAATAATACCCTCAAGTATTTCTGTTGAAGATTAGACGCGTGCACCCCATCCTTTTTATATGCAGTAAGTAAATACTCTGGTATTATATTTATAAATTCTGGCCTTGAAAGAAATGTTCATTCAATGTTCCTCTTTTTGCTTTCTCAAGAGGGTACCACAACACCGTCTCTGAAGCAGGTGGATGTATTATGCTTGTAAACAAGCGGGTGGTTACATATATTCTCTGTTTTCTGGGTTTAATTCATTCAGTTCCAATAGCCTTACATTTTTAAAAGGTGAGATGAGGTGTTTCTTGGCTTGCGCCTAGGGCTGTACGATATATCAAATCCAAACATATCACTGGTATCTATTGGGTACTGACGTGACAGCCAATTAGCAGCAAGGTCTTGCAGCTTCCATTTGATTGAAAAAACAAATCACATGATTGCATTGAAGCTGTACCACCTTGCTGCTGATTGGCTGTCTTATCAACACCCAACAGTCAGTGAAGATGCTTTTTTTTTCTTCCCAGAAGCACTGCACATGGCCTCTGACATCTGGTTGTTTCCTACTGTGTCAGCTATAATTAAAGACAACAAAAAAGATAAAAGGTCGCCTATATGCCCCATGATGGCAGTTATTCCTATTACGCTTTTAAAAAATGCTATTCGGTAGAGCCCTACTTGCACCCTGACATTATCATTATAATGCCATCTGAAGGCCATTTCTAAAAACTAGAAGAGCCTGAATAGAGAAAAGAAGTTCAGAAGCATTCGCAAAATGGAATGCACACAGAAATGGCTGTTAGGACTATCATCTTATGACCACAGAAGCAAAGCACTCAGCACAGGGGCTTTGCAGGTCCTTAACCATTAGTCGTTGATGTCCTCTTTAAGAGACATTTGCTACCAGACTTCATTGCAGTGGGCCCACAGTGCAGTGGCTTTAATGGCATTGGCCAATATGCAATGTGTAACCGGCTTTGGTAAACTAAGGAAGAAACACTACGCATGCACTAATGCACACAGGTGTGCTCACAACAGCCAACACACATAGGACAAACATACACATGTTTGCACAGATTCAGGCACACAAAGACACAAATAAATGTAAAGGGGAGCACCAAAAATCATCAGACATGCAAACAGTCAGGCATTTAAAATCACCCATGAGTGCCTTCGCTGAATGTAATACTGTTAGCATCAAACCGAAACATCAGGGTAGACAAAAGGCAAATGGCAGCCAAGGGAGGAACCCCTTGTGTCGACATTTTGTCGACTGAATAAAAGACATGCAATACAGTAGCGCATGTCTCTTCTTGTGCATGCTTAATTAGCGGAGCTCGGAGATAATGTGATTAAACAAAGAGGCAATTAGCTGATCAGTGCCTGGATGCAGCCGGCTCCTGATTGCAATCTGGTAAGTGATTGAGGGGTGCAGAAGGAGCGAGGAGGGAACGAGGGCTGATTGAGGCGTGTGTTACGCAATCAGATGCCGGACTCAGTGGACACTTAATGAAAGAGCGTCTCAAGCGTGTTTCCAGTTCTGAACAGCATTGGTGTCTGATGAAGTGGGTCAATATTTTTTTTTTTTAATTTTTATAAAAGAAGTAGCATTACGGAGAAATACCTCCTGTAATGTGAATACAGTAGAATGCTGAGAAGTACAACTGTGTGAACACTTCACAGCTGGCTTGACTGCGTGCCTTTAATTGGTGACTCGCTGTAGGTCTGAGATAGGGGAAGCTGTCAGCACCATGGACAGCGGCCATCACGCATGAGGAGACTGCAGGACCAAGGACAGGGATCCCCTGCAGCCCAGCTTGCTGCTCTCTCTGGACATACAGTAACTTTCTCACAAGAAACCAGAACAGCTGCTCATAAAGTGGCCCTGTGTAAAATGGAGTGAGTTTTGAGGAAAATGGAAAAGGCCAAACACAGCGTCCACTTTTCCCTACAGAACGCCCAGGAGAACTCAATAACCTGCTGCCTCCACAGCCTGCTCCAACAAGACCAAAACAACCCTCCAGAGGTTTGGCTCCCAGGGTCCAGGCGCATAGACTGAACAGCTGAATTACAGCCTGGAGCTCAGTTATAGGAATAATATTTTCTGTGATACTCAAGGTGTCAAATGAACCAAACACAAGGCTCTCTCTTTGTGTCCCATCGGCTCTGGGTTTTGTGTTCTCATACACCATGCCAATCCTGTTGTGCATACCCCTCAATGCATGACACAGCTATTAATGCTTTCTGCGTAAAATACACCGCCGCATAAAATCATGCCTTCAGGGACACTTTAATATTGTTCCATTATTATAAAGTTTATTATAGACTCGCTGTCTTTTCATGTATGATTTTTTTGGAGCTTTTTCGCATCTAAATACCCATTTAAAGTAAACAGTAATACGGGTGGCATTACGGACAGTGTTGGGGAAGTTACTTTAAAAATGTAATGTTACATATTACCCATTACTACTCATTAAAAGTAGTGAGATTACATTACATTATTACTTTTTGTACATAAGGCATTATATTAGTTGTTATTTTTTTATTAGTTGTTGGTTGTTATGTATATTGTTATTTTCACATATAGGAAAGTTTGACAATGCTGCAGGATTTCACCCAGCGCGATATAGGAAAGATGATATACCTTCCCCTAAATTACCGAGCACCTCCCCTGAAGTTAAGGGCAAAATTCAGAAACAGCCTTTTAATAGGCTCAAGACTAAACAACAATCTTTTAAAAACACTTAATTTTGTTACCATTTGCTTGCCTAATTACTGCACTAGAAGCCAGTATCTAACATAGCAGTGCATGCAGTCCCTGCAGCATGCTATCACACATGTATGATGAGAATGTTAAGGACCGAACTTTTTGAAGATGGCACAATAATACCTACCTAAATATTTTTACACTGCCTGAAAATAATATTGAAGACACTGAAGAACACATCAGTTAAACAAGTAAATAATTATTTATACTCAAAGGAGGGGGAAACTCTTCAATTTTACTGTAGTAACATTACTACATAGTAACTTTGTAACAGAGGACAGAAAAAAAGACTTTTTGAAGACTGTGTCTTCTGAGTAAGTGATATTAAACAAGTTGCCGAAAGTGGGTATTGAAAGTAAGCTTTTATTTCCGTTTTGCACCCCAATTCATTCATCAAATATGGAAGTCTTTGATGCAATGTTCAGGTGGTTCTTGGTATCTTGGGCAAAACTAGCATTATGTATCCCGTTTCATCTAAACCCTTTCGCAACAAACCCATATTGTAGCTACCTAATATTAACCAAATTACCTAATTAAAATATTTACTTTTTTGACGACAACTTTATTAAACATGCTGTCAATAAAGGACACTGGGTAGATGCTATTCATGTCAAAAGAGTGTGAATCTGATAAACGACACCATGGGACATGGAGACATATGCAGCGACTGACCTTGTCTCAAAAGTTAAACACTGACAATCTGCCATGACGACAGCTTCGGTTTGTGAGACTCAGCAAACCGCACGCCAAAGCAGCAGGAAGTGATGTAGACAGTAGTTGCTACTCAAACCTGATCCATGGTTAGTAATTGGATTAGGCAAGGGTTCAATCAATCACCTTTGCCACACACAAATGCAGAAGTAGCACATTAACCCAACCTCCGAGTAGTCTTTCTTAAGGTGGACTGTTCATAATAGTTATTTATAGCCTAACAATTACTAGATCTCTTAGCTTTCTCAGTGGAAGATTACATCACATCACAATACTTCCTTAAATGTGAATTTGCCCCTCAATAAATCTCCTGTACTAGTGACTCTCAAAATGGACTTGCCCAAAATATAACCCACTGGATGGAGAGAAAACAGGATTATACAGTATATATGAATTCACATTGGCTAATTGTGTTCAGTACTTAAAATAGTCACTGGAATATTATTACTCCATTTTAAACTAATTTGTTACACTACTCCCTTACTCAGTCACCTAATCAAGATATATTGTTTCAAGTGGCCAGTGTTTAGGGATAAGTTAACATGAAATTGACCAATAGTTATTCCTGCTAACTATGGCAGGAACTAACAGGGTCTGTATTCAGATTTATTGCATAAAAACCCACTAAAGACCCACGCACACATAAAATGCCTCCTGAATTCAAACTGAACTAGTACATTTAACATTTCATCATCTCCCATGGCCCTTAATGTAAAAAAATGACTCCTCAAGAAGTGTTTATTTCCACCACACATTATTCTTAATGTCATTGCAGCTTGCCATTTCAAGATCTGAGTGGAAACAGTGCTATAGGTTGTTCTGCAAAATTAAGGTTTATTATTAATGTAGCACAGAAGACATATTCATTCTACTGAATGGAAAAGTGTTTCCACAAATAGGATGTTATGATATGACTAATCTTGCAGTGAATATCCACAATGTAAAAAATAGATGTTAGAGAGACACAACTTAGTTCTGCTGCAGATTTTGCAAAGCTCTCATGCTGCTTAGATTGCTTAGTGTGGATAAGACCCAAGTTGTGTGAGCAGACAGTGGTTCCAGTGCTAACTGACCAGACTAAATGTCACGGGCACAGTGCCTGTGTGGGCGGAGGAAGGCCTCAGCACTTATTGGATGGACAGAGTGGGTGTTACACTAAACTTGTGCACAGCGTAATTACAGGTTGTAATAATATGGGGTATAGTCCCTCTTCACAAAGCACCCTCTCTTCAGCTCATTACTGCTGTAACTCACTTCACTCAGTTAAATAGTATTATTCTACCTACTGTAGTCCTGCCACTACCTAAAAGCAGGAACTTGTTTCACAGCCAAAAATTCCTCATGTACGTACGTATCAGCCAGTATTGTCCAACTTTAAAAAATCTGGCTTTTAGTTTTACTATATGGAGGTTATAAAGAGAAAAACCACCAGTGAGAAATACAGTCTTAACAGCAGCAATTATATGATTATCCTGACTTCATATACTGTAACTAAGTTTTACACACATTTAATATTCTGCAGAAATATTCTAAAACTCTACGCAGTTCCAAAGTGACTCTTTTGTGTGGAGCAGTGATCATTGAGCTGGGCTTCAAAACCAGCAGGGTTGCTATTTTGAATCCCACATGTGACTCAGTAATGGGAGGGTAACCAAAAATGGGTGAAGCTACTGTGCTATCAGAGATTGTATTTTGGTTTAGAAAGCAAGGCCTTTTTATTTGTTCAAACAAGTCATTTATTCAAAGCTCATTGTTGTTCAACCCATTATGAAATTCATGAAACTTCACTCTTCTATTACTATTTTACAGTAATGCCCTGAAATAATGTACTTAAGCTGAAATGCTTCACTAAATAATCTTCTTTTTTTTGTAATAATCTTGAAGATTTTCATTAAAATAAATGTCTGTCAAGTCACTATCTATCGCCGAATTAGGTAACACAATGGTGATTGAGCCTATTATTATATTAATTTATATTATTATTATTATAATCATTTATGATTAAAGAACTGGATGTCTGTGGCGACATTCCCGGGAAAAAATCACAAGCGGCGCATAGTTAGTGACGCGTTTTCCATCACCCATCAGTGGTTGGTCTGCCAGAGAGGGTAGGCGGAGCTAACGCAACAGGCTTGCTCTTCAACTCACTTGCGTGTGAGCGGAGTACTGTTTTTTCCGGTTTCTGCTACAATAACAGAGAAAGTTATGGAATCCTAAAAAGTTCTTGTGTAACACGAGAGGTCATATTATTTGTTGATGTAGATTTCGTATTACATTTGATGACAATGTAACGTTACTAAATTACATAGCTATTTACACAGCTAACGCTAGCTACCGGACCATGTCAAGAAAGGCAACATCAGTTTAGACAACGTTGCGCACAGTATCCATCGCTCATATCAGGTAACGTTGCATTAGCTAGCTAGCTAATGTAATTAGCACAATCTAATGTCAGCTAACAATTTTAAAAAACGCTAGCTAACGCTACCGACCAGTACCGCCTCATACTTACTCTCAGGCATTTGCAGACGCTCTTATCAGAGCGACGTACAACAAGTGTATAACCATAACCAGACAAGTATGACGAACCCTAGAGAATCCGTCCAAGTACAGAACAACCGCATAGTCACCTGACCCTGTGGTAACTGATTAACACTAACAACGAAGGCAACACGCATCTGGAAATAAAATAATAAAATCAAGTATCGTAGATGGCGCTCACTAGTCACCGTCACAGTCACCTCGCCAAAGCTCTCAAATGCAATGCTACCTTGTTTCAGTTGCATGTACTACTAAAGGCAGCAGCTCTGCTACTACAGTTCACACTGCTGCAGTTTTCTCTGCAACATTCTAAAACCGTTTCGTCTCGTTGCGAATCATTGATCTGAACTGGCCTTAACGTTACCGTTATTTATATTGCCATCAAGTTCATCAGTATATTATAATGATAGGAATAAAGGTGTACGTGGATCAGAGCCGGGTCTGATTTCTGTGTAAAGATGTCAAGCCGGAGAAAACTAAATAAAAGAATACGGCAGTATGGATTAGCATTGTTATTATTTTATTACGCTTCCTCATATGTTCCTTCAGCCTTGATGCCCTTTTTTGATGAAATCTCCTTTGTTTTTGTTTTATTCTTCTTTTTCTGATTGCTAATTTAACACCCAGCTCAGCTTTATTCTCGAACAGTTTAGCTAGCAAAACCAGAAACACCAGGGGTAACATTTTGTAAGGCAGTTGTTTCAAAAATATTACACAACAGTCATTCACGAAAAAGACTGTTTATTGTGCACGAGATACATAATTGCACGAGCCACAGCGAATCCCGCGAATTCTTCTCTGCAGTGTAAAGATGTTCATACCGCGCAAAAGGTGGATAAAGAACGTGTCTGGAAATTGATCATCACTAATTCTACCCCAGATCTGCTACAGCATTTTAACCTGGCTCGGCAGTGTAAAAACAGTTTAAGTTAGCCCAATGTTAGACAATGAATGAGTATGTACATAACATTACTTTTAATATTACAACCATTTTTTATTCAGTAAATAATAAGTGTAATAGTTGGCGTGGCCCAGGTGCCAACTGACTGACGTCACACAGGCGACACTGGTTGGATCCGGTTGGATCTATGGGAAGTGAGGTCCAAAAACGCACCTGCAATTACCGCTTCTCGCCATTGGCACTGCCATAGAGAGCGAAACTGAAATCTTCGAGATTGTAACTTTAACCCTTATTTAACCAGGAAAACCTCAGTGAGAGGTCACTCTTTTTCAAGAGTGTCCTGGCCAAGACAGGCAGTAGAACATGGTTGCAGACAGACAACATAAAAAAAATTATAGATAATATAAATTACAGAACACAAGGTAAATAATTATTTTTTAACTTAAAACCAGGAAAAAGACCATCCAAAATCCATCATTCAAGTACAGGACCACACAGAGGCAAGTAGCTTAAACAAAACATCAACAGCCTGTTGTACCTGCCTCCAAATCCCTCACCTAGACTTAAAAACTCCTAGCAAGACCAGCTCCTGGGGATTTAAAACATTCTCCAATGAATTCCAAGCGAACAGTGCAGCATACATAAAAGCCCTTTTTCCCAATTCTGTGCAGGCTTTGTGGACAGAAAGTGAAAGCATTTGCTGGGAGGGTAAACAGTAATGACCTACACTTTTCATTTGTATATAATTACATAAGTAAGATGGAAGCAGACCGAGAATTGCCTTATAAACAAAAGTATACCAGTGATTAAGTCTATGGGTGGACAGTGCAGATCATCCCACCCGAGCATACAGAGAACAGCGGTGAGTAAGTGCTTCGTAATTCGTAATAAACATCAATGCTCCATGATAGACCGTAACTAACGCACAAAGGCACCGAGAAGATGTATGCATACTGCATCCCCATAATCGAGCACAGGCATAAAATCAGCAGCAACTAGTCTCTTTTTAGCCTCAAAAGAAAAACAAGACACTCAGTCAGCACAGCGGGAGAGCAGAGAGCTTCCCACAGAACTGGCTGCACTGAAGGACAAGCAGGTAGCTCAGTGAGAGGAGCACTTGCAGTGGCTTGGGTGAAGAGCAGAGGCTGATCAGGCAAGCAAGCAGGCAGGCTGCGAGACCAAGTGGCCTACTGCGGCTGGAAGAGTCAGCGCACCCGGAGCCGGTGGGCACTGGGGGCCGAGAGCAAACCGGACAAAGGCAGGCGCAGCCAGTAGGACAGCAGCTATTCCCATGATCAACAAAAATATGAAAACCAATCAAACGTGACCAAAATTCAAGTGAATCTTCTCAAAAGATTCTCTAAGGACTGGGAAACTTAAAGCATGCAGGACACTAAAAAACAACAAGAATCTCAGCGCACGATGAGCAGACGACAAATGAATTAACCGACTCGCTGCCATCTTGGTTTGACGTGGCCACAGTAATCCGTCGTGTATTTAAGCTGCCCTTGATATGAGAGTCTGCCCAATAAGACCTGTGTTCAGCCATGCGTTTTGCTGCCAGCTCACAGTGAAGGCTTTTCCCTCTGTCATACATACCTTTACCCTAACTGTGGGCCTCAGCACTGTGTCCCCTCATTTGACCCCTCCCCTCATATTTATTTGACCTTATTAGTCTACATACCCCATTTAGCCCCTTGCGATCTCTGAACATAGGCTATTTGGTCACCCCAAGGGTAAATAAGAGGTTGTTCGGAAACAGCATTTGCCTACCGTGCCCCTTGTCTCTGGAACCCAGAAGCAGTACAATTGACATGTTTAAATCTAAATGAAAAACCCACCCTTTTCACATTGTTACAGCCTACCATAAAGTGGCTGGGTGATTTTAACACCAGTGAATAGCATTGATTTTGAAGTTCCTGATCATGGTTGCATGGCTCTTTCTTACTCTTTGCAATTTAATCATTCCAGTTTTATCCTTTTATGTTTTGAGACCTCACTATATGACCAAAAGTATCTGGACACCCCTTGGTCTGGGGCTGTTTTCATGGTTTGGGCTCAGCACCCTTAGTTCCACAGAAGGCAAATCTTAATGCTACAGAATGCAATCACATTCTAGACGATTCTATGCTTCCCCCAACAATTTTGGGAAGTACCTGTACCTTTCCTGTTTTAGTATGACAATGCCCCTGGGCAAACAGCGAGGTCCATTTCTAAATGTTTTTATTTTTTATTTTTTATTTTTTAGAACAGTGTGGAAGAACTTGACTGGCCTGCTCAGAGCCCTGACCTCAACCCCATCCAACACCTTTGAGATCAATTGGAAAGCCAACTGCGAGCCAGGCCTAATTGCACAACAGTGCCTGACCTCACTAATGCTCTTTTGGCTGAATGCAAGCAAATCCCTGCAGCAATGCTCCAACATCAAGTATAAAGCCTTCCCAGAAGAGTGGAGGTGATTATAACAGCAAAGGGTGGACCAACTCCAAATTAATGTCCATAATTTTTGATGAGATGTTGGATGTCAGGTGTCCACATACTGTTGGCCATGTAGTACATGTTGGTGATAATGCATTTTAAATACATTTGACTTTGAGTTTTGACTTTGGAATTCAAGCTGCACACTACTAGCAAAGGCATGCTGTTTTTCTACATGACCAGCAATAAATTGTATCAAAGACAATCCGTGATTTCATTCACTTTTTGGAATTGACATTAATAACCCATTTTAGTCTGGATCGGCAGGAGAGAGCCACTTGGCAGGGTAATCTAAAGGAGTGCTTCACCTTCGCGAGGACTCAAATAAAGACGTAATGACAGGTGGTCGAATGGAGAGACCTCATTATAAGAGTGTCACATCACCGCGCTGCTAAAGGTAGCGGCGTTCAGCCCGCATAACGCCGCATACAGATGAGAGGCCTGCGAAGGACCACACGATCGCCAGATGGCATTCGCGGTATCCGTCCTCGTAAGGCTGCGCTGTTTCATTGTCATCTGTGTCGACGCCGCCGCCGCTCCTAATTCCAATCAGCAGGTGCTAATTCATTAATTAGCGGCCGGTCGCGTGGCCTTCGCTCTTGTCTGAGCGCCGCCTCTGCCGCGGCGACGTGCCGCACGATTCCGGCGCTGTCGATAAGCTAATTATAGGCTTGGCCGGCGTCTCCCAGGGGACTTGTGGGTGAAATACGGGTACTTGTTGCCACAGCCTCAAAAAAAGGTTTTAAATCAAGCGTGACAGGAGCGAGAGGGGGTGGGAATATCCTTGCCGTTTCATGATTGGCAGAGTACTCAGGTTGCTTGGCTTTCGCTATACGGTGCAGGTCAAATCGATGGCGTTTATGAGCATTCACATTGACCTCTGACCTTTCTGGGCTGTAATCCCACACGGTGCAGAGTAGAATGGTGGAATGGCGGGGTTGTGGGTTCATGTCCTGGGTGAGACGAATCCGCGAATGCTCCGGCTGGGTCATGTGACTCAGTCCAGACGGTGCATAAAAACGCCAAGCAGCAGCCTGTGAATTATTGCCAATATGAAAAGCTCGCATTTTAATAACATGCAAACACGTGGGCTGACGTGCCACAAGGGATTTGGGTACAGTTTGTCTGTGAGGCACAGAATCTGGAGTATGAGTTAGGGATTGGTATGAATATGAATACTGAATATCTGCAGACACGGATACTGCTGTTTCTGTGGAACCACTTTTGCACTAAAGTTTTTTTAATTTTTTAAAATTGTTTTCTTGGTGCTGTTTAATGTCATTGTCGTATCCAGGTGAATTAGAATGAGAGAGGTTTGTTCTTCACACACACACACACACACAATATTAAATGAAGCCACAAGCTAGGGGCTCAGTAACTGTCTGAGGCTTTCAGAGAGCTTGCTGAGGCAGAATGCACCAGGACTGCCTTGCTGCCCTTTAAATGGCTGGCTGTGTAAATCCACTGCATTTGTTCTTCCATTCAGTAAGTCCCTCCTGTAACCTAATAATCCAGAACCTAAAATAAAAACAAATGTGAGAGGGTTTAATCGGCTCCCTTTGCAAATTGCTTCTGACCCGGCATGGCTAATTCTACCTTGTCGCTGCCCAGTTACTGTGGGGTTTTTATTGGGCTATGAGGTTGGGCTTTAAATATTCCTCAGACTTACTTGTTTGTTTGAAAAGGTGGATAAGCGAATTCATCCTGCTCTGCAGATGAGATTGACATACACCTCACACACAAGCACCCACACATGTTCTCTCTCACACAGACACGCCCATCGATACACCCACACTATGCACAAGAACACACAAAACAGACACACACACACACACACACACACACACACCAAACCGACGCACAAACGCACACGCACACAGACACACACACACACACGCACACTTAACCACACTCTGCTATGGCCACTGTGGGGAGGGAACAATCAGAAGGAGACACACACTTTAACCAACTAGAGGGGGGTTGATGTTACCCTTTACACAGTACGCCAGTAATGTCTTAGCTATGTTGGCAGAATATTGTGCATTGACTGTAAACCTCTGTATCACTCCAGGCCAGATGCTTATTGATCCAGTGAACCTGGAGCGTCGAGGCATCCAGAAATACTATGTGTATGCCATGCATGGCAAACCGGTGAAGTACTGCTGTTGACATTTCCAAATCAATTTCAAGCACCCGCCGGATGCAATATTTGAAGGTTCGCTCATTGGAGCGCGATTTTCAAATAACTTGCTGGTGGCTGTCCCACTGACATTTTTCAGAGCTGAAAAAGGATGAATTGAAAAGTACACTTTTTCAGTGAAATCATCTTCCACCCCATTACAATGTCAGGCACAATTGTTAAACGTAATTATATCTCTATGGAAGACAGCCAGGCCGGGTTAGCAAAGTGAGGCGTTCTGTCATTTTTCAAATGAAAGATTTGTGTTAATTTCAGGTCAGACGAGGGTAACACTCCAGGAAAATAGCAGGTTAGGCCATAAGAGTTGAATAAAAAGGAAAGAAATAAAATGGGAATAATATATTTTAAAATGACGGTATCCCTCTAAAAAATAGGATGCTAATGTTAAAAAATGGTCTCTGCCTCTTGTTAATTGTACACAATGTGTAATTTTCCACTTACACCTCACATATTCTCTCACACCACACACTTCTTGTGATGGTGTTTCTCATATAATGTTGTTCATTAACATTAATGGCCTTTATGTTTTTGTTGCCTTTATTTTATGCAACTTAACAATCAACGTTGTATTTATTTCTTTATGACTGCCGTTACTGTTGTATTATTTACAATGCAAAATGAAAAAACATACAAACAGTTTCTCACCATTATTTTAGACTTATATTGAGCAAAATGGCATTCTACATTGAGTTGAATGGTCTGTTCATTTTATGGTAACATTCTTATTCTTACTGTGCGAATATCCGTGATACAGATGGGTGAGAAATTAAAGGAAAAGCCAACATAAAGTGCTGGGAAACCACGAGCCACCAGAACAATTGCAATGCACCTTGGCATAGATTCTGCAAGTCTCTGGAACTGTACTGGAGGAATGGAACACCATTCTTCCAAAAGATATTCCCTCATTGTGTTTTGATGATGGTGGTGGAAAGTGCGGTCTAACACATCGGTCCAAAATCTCCCATGGGTGTTCAACTGGGTTGAGATCTGGTGACTGCGAAGGGCATAGCATATGATTCACATAATTTTCATACTCATCAAACCATTGTATGACCCCTCGTGCCCTGTGGATGGACATATAGTCATCCTAGAAGAGACCATTCCCATCAGGATAGAAATGTTTCATCATAGGATACAGGTGATCACTCAGAATAACTTTGCATTGATTTTCAGAGACCACTCCCTCTAAGGGGACAAGTGGACCCAAACCATGCCAGGAAAATGCCCCCCACAACACAACAGAGCCACCAGACCCCCACACTGTAGGGTCAAGCGTTCAGGCCTGTACCATTCTCTTGGTGTACACCACACATGCACTTGCCCACTTGTCGAGAATATGATGAAGGATGACTCATCTGGCCATATCACTTTATCCACATCTCTGTAGACCATTGCCTATGGTTTTTGCAACACTGAACTCTCAAATGTGCATTTGTCTTTGTAATAAGTGGTTAATGCACTGCAACCCAACTATAATATCCTTCTTTATGTAGTTGTCAATGGACTGTTCTTGCTGACACAGTCTGGTCTCATCCTGCATTGACATTCTCAGTCACCAGAGGAAGAGTTGTTCTTCTGTTTTTCCTTACATATTGCAATAATGCAAAAGCATCAGAGTCATCAAATGTGTGCTTCCAACCATAATTTCCAACCCTATTTACTAATGTCTTTCCCATAGATCTAAATGCGGATGTCACTTTGCACAGTCACTGTTCCTGTTCCTATTCTGACTGAAGCTCCTGCCATCCATGCCCCAATAATGAACTCTCTTTCAAAATCACTTAGATCTTATCCTCTTGCGACCTTGATCCAAAATCAAGGTCAACTTCGCCTGCTCTATAGATGCCACAGGGCATGATAGGATGCTTAATTTTATCATGCAGTACCCCTGTATACAAGCATCAGCATATGTCATATTCAGGTTTCTTCTTTAATTTGTCACCTGTCTGTATGTGTACATGTTAATAATGAAATGAACACTCTCTCACATCGGAAAGGAGTATTTCATGCAATTTATACATTCTCACTCATCTTCCCTCCCTCCTCCCTTTCTTCACTGGAGTTTATTTTTGTAATGTTTCCCCACATTAAGATCCTCCTCAGCCTCACTCTGCTTCGTGATATCAACCAAAGAGGGCTGTTTTCTTCAGCAGCTGATGAACACTGCCTCAGCTGCTACACTGCAACACGTACTGAGATGGAGATCTGCCCCACTGATAAATAAATGAGTCCCCACCGTTGGAGCATTTCAAACTACCAGCTCCACTCCACAAAAGTGGTTTTCCGGAGCGTGACCTCAGTCTGTGCCCCCTCTTATGCTTCTGTGTCAAGTATCACACTGTTCTGATTTGCAATTCTGTTGCAGTAAGCCTGCTTCTCTGCTGCTGAGAGGCAGAGCCATAGGTCGATCTCTGTGGACAACGAAAGCAACGTTGCATGCTTATCTGTCCGACAATGGCATCCAAGCAAGTACAATGTGTGCTTTAACCGCTACACATGGGGCAGATACAGCAGACTCAAGATGTCAGGTGCAATTCTGTGTGCAATGTGTATGGAAGTGTGTTCTCACAGGTGGAATCATTCCCCGTTTGGAAACGTACTTTCTGCATTCCAAAGGTATTCAGATTTTGAATACCTTTGTGGGTGTGGCACACTGTAAAAAATAATCACATAAAAATGGTGCTAATGTTGCCACTGAAATACATTTAATGAAGGGAATCTGTAGAAATCTTTGTATAAATCCTGTTGTTTTATGGAAGGGCTATTAAATAAGGAGTTATTTCTGCTATTCTACATGCCTATGATAGTATTCTTAATAAACAGTGAAATCCTGTATAGGCCTAAAAACATTTATTAAATTTAATTTTATTATTTCCTTTTATTTAACATTTATTAATTTCCGACTCTTACTACATAAAACGGTAGGCAACAAAAAGCAATAGGGTATAATCACCTTTCCAAAGTGAAGGTAAAGACCAAGATAAATATTTATGAATTCAGATTAATGGCAGCATCAAATGACTGTTGAGATTACAACTGCCAGTGCTGGTGACAGTAAGATGCTTTATGCATGATTACACATGCTAGTTCACACTGTACCACACAATTTGCATTTTACATTCTCAATGTTCGTGTGCATGAAATAATTACACGACATGCTACAATAATTTCACTTCATTTTGGTGAGCAGATAAGCTAACAAAATGTGCCAATACTGTAGCTTCACTCGCATGGATTTTGTGAACCTCAGATCAATCTCTGTCTAATGTCACCTTCTTTTATTTAGGAGGTATATCATCCATATTTTAGTTCATTTTAAGAAACATTTTTTACAGACTACAAAATTCCATGCAAATAAGAATTTGATGGAAAAAAAGATTTTTTATACTTGTTATTCATTTGTGTTGTCCAAAGTTTAAATTAAAATGGGAATCCAAATACTTACATTTAAACTTACATTACAATACATTTATTCGGCAGACGCTTTTATCCAAAGCAACATACAATAAGTGCATACTGAAGATCATTGGAACAACTACAAAACACATTAAGTCATGAACACATTAAGCCCAGTTCACACAGTAAACATTACTGTTTTTAAATCCTAATTCCACACTCCCAATTCCACAAAACCCAAATGTGGATGCCCTCAATAAACTAGCATACCCTATAGGTGGTTTGTCCCATGGGTATGTGAAGTGGAAGTACGTCTCCTGGCACAAGTGCTTCCCAAATGCTGGCTTTCTGATGTAATACATAGCTGTTAAACAAGGTGTGAAACTGCCTGGTTGCATCTACTTGCTGCCATTTATATACAGTGTATGAGCTTGCCTACTAAGTGACAATTCCAAATATAAAAAAATACTTGTCTGAAAAGACATGAAAGCCAAAATCTCAAGCAGAGGAATCACAGGCACATAATGGATTGTGTCTGCTCTATTTCACTTGTGTGGCCCAAGTCATTGCTTCTAGGCATCATACAACTCATGCTGAATGTCAGGAACAGAAAGCTTGTGAATTAGAAAAGGTCCCAACAGTTTTATTTCATGTGAGAAACATAAAAATCAAAATATGTATGTCTACAAAGGTCAAGGCAATTACCTGTCTATTTATAACACAGCTCTTTGGACCAAAAGTACTGTATGTTCTGTAACTTTGTTTTTATTCGCGTACCAGAAATGTAACTTGTCATCTACCTGAGAAGTGTGGATTACAATACCTCCTGCTATAGAATTTATTTGTCAATCAAACTCTCAAGCATATAATTTGAAAACCCTGACTCACTCTTCCTTCACAGTTACGCTGTAATGACATCCAGAGCTCAAGATGAGTATGTGAATGCTGATGGTATTTATGCTCATACACACAGGACTTCACTTGAGCTCAAGCACTTGACATCCCAGAATGCCCCAACCACAGATGACAAGTTGAAACCTATAAGTGTACTAGATCAAAAAAGTCTTGGCAGCACTGCCCATGATGAGAGCTTTGCGCTCTCAATGTGGAGATGCATTTTTCTTTCATTTTTATATTTTGCATTCACCTTTCAGGCATAACTAATGCTCTTACTCAAAACAATGTATACAACATCTTAGCCTACATTTGTTTGGCTACAATTTATTCATACAGCTAGATATGTATTGAAGTTAAGCACTTTGCTCAAGGGTACAATGGCAGTGCCCACCTGTATCCTGTAACCTAAGCAAGCCGAGTTCCCTAACCATTATAGTACACTGCACCCCTCTGCCAAACAAACACCAGCATGCCCGGTGATGTGGTTGCAAAGCAAAAAGGCATTTTTTACCGACGACATGAGACGAATCACGCCACCGCGAAGGTGCTCTCTCTCCCGCACTCTGCTGGAATAATTTATTGGCTTTCTCCATCAAACAGACATGAAAGACGGCCAGTCGAGGAAACCAGAGGTGCGCAATTAATCTGGTAGCCAACAAACAGAGAAAACAGGAAGCACCTGTGTGAAACCGTGACTGTATGAAGACCAAAAATAGCGCAGCAATTTGATCAATTTCTTATATATATATATATATATATATATATATATATATATATATATATATATATTTAGTTTTTTTTTGTGAGAACAGGCTCTACACCATTTTTTGTCTTTCTGCTGCTGAAGCAACCACAAAGGCATTTGTAAAGGTGAACCCATGTCAGCAAATAGCCTGAAACATGGCATGTACAAGTAACAAACAAATTGCCAGGACCTGGATCTGACATTCAAAAAGAACACTACAGGTAATGAATAAACAAGGAATACAAAGTACACTGAATTCAGGTACTTTCACAAAGGTGTGATTCCTGAGTTAATTAAGCAATTAAAATGCCAGCGTGAGCACAGTTGTGTATGAAAATGCTGGACAGGCTCAGTAGCCCTTTATTTCAGCTGTCATAGCCAGAAGAAATCTCAGAGACTTCTGAAAGAGGGGTGGTGTAGGGCAGGGCGATATGGCAGAAATTATGATATTTTTAATTTTATTGATGCTGTTTTGTTTTCCAATACAAATTACACTAAAAGTAAATTGAGATACTGTAACTGTAGAAAAATAGTCAAATTCACTATTTTTTATTAGGGAGATGAACACTGAAAGGTGTGAAATATTGAATAACATTCAAAAATTGTATAGTCTAGTAAACATAAAAGAACCATAACATGCAACCTGCAAAGGTTAGGTTACTAGATGAAATATTCATACCGGTGTACTTAAAATACCATTATCCCACCCAACCCTCGGGTCGTTATTGGCACCCATTGGACTGGAGCCTCAGTAGGATGCAAGACTGCTGAACCTGTTTCACAAGGAAGAGTCGCGAAGGTCATGCTCGCATGGACGTCTGAAGAAAATAAATCTAAGGGAAACTCTGGTTGAAAGCGTATGCTCCTCAACCATGACGTCCGTGCATTGATTTGAGCTGCATGGCAAAACAGATGAGCAACTCTTTATCAGCTGACAGCAAATATCTATCGAGGGTAGTGTAGGTTCGGATGCTTCAGAAAGAACCATCTGTTAAGAACTTCATAGAGAGGGATGCCATGGCTAGTGTTTCCTTTATTTTGGCAGTTACCTGTACTTTCAGCCTATATGAATCACTCAGACAGAGCCTTACAGCCATCCTTTTGGGGCTGTGCTATGCAGCAATATTGACCGGGGCCCAAAAAGTGAGAGGTGCCCAGGGAAGTGTGAGGGAGTCTTGAACGGGTGAGGAAGAACATCAGATCCTGAATTCACATTTCACATACTACACAAAAAAGGAAGCAAACAAACAATCCATACAAGCTGGACTGCAGTAGAATTTGTGCTCATGCCCTTCCTCTGTTATCCTTCCCTTAAGATTCTGTGACTGTGACACCAGCTGGCTAGCACCGATGCGCCAATTTGTTAAACAGCTACCTCTTCATTCATATTTACACTTGTTTCTAAAGTGCTGTGTATTTTTGTGTGTAATTGAATGCATTTGATTACATTAAGAGTATTAAATGGGTCCTGGTGATGGAAACATAGTCTAAAAACACAAATGAATCAATTAAGGTAAGAGGTGAGTAATAGAAGAGAAACAGAATATAGCTCAGCTCTATTATCTTAATAGGTGCTGAGCACAAATACAGATTGGGGCCATCTTTACTGCACTAATAAGATAAATATGGCTGCCATTGACAACAAAGGGCAGCTAGCAACCTAGCCGCACTTCCCTGTTCAGTCCTGCCCTGAACACATAGGTGGGTGACTCAGTAAAGAGAATCATAGTGAGACAGAAGACAGCCTTTCAGGATCAGCCTTAATTCTGAGCAAGCTTAGCAAGTGAAGGCCAGAGCAATCATCAAACAAATCAATATACTTTCCATAATTATTCTGTGACAAAGCACACATATGAATTCCCATTCAAGGAAACACGCAAACTTACACATGATAGCACTCTCTCTCTGGCACGAAACATGCACGCACACACACACACACACACGCACACACACACACACACACACACAGACACACACACACACACAAGGTCAGACACGCAATTGGGTCAAAATATCCCTCAGTCTAGCAGTGCTAGATTTAGCCTAGTTATACACAGATATTTCAATTGCCACCTCAGATGGCACTTTGGAAAAAAAGTAAGCATTTGCTTCCAGCTGAAGTACTGCCTATTGTTCTGTAACAAAATGGCTGTTACGAAATGAAGCCCATAAATCTCGTGAGGCTTCTGGACCTGTGCTACTGACACCCCTGAGAGAAGCTGTGCTGTCAAAGGTAGTAGCCAAAGATGCATCCACAGCTTGGGGATATGAAACTCCTAAAGCACCTACTAGAGTTGAATATGTGGTATGCAGTATGATCTGTGCTTTTTTGTGTGCAATACTGCTTCTGTCTATGGTATATAAAAAAAAACACTTGTGCAGGCCGATTTGCAAACTAATCGAGCCTTTTTATTTTCCTGTCAATGAAAAACAAACTACACTCTGCTAGAGTCTCATACAGTGTCGTCTGTTTTTTATGCTTCATCTTGTGTTTTTTATTGACAGGGGCTTTATTAGTCTGCAAATAGAGCTAAACAATTATGCAAATGTGGCTGAATATTGAGAACCAGTGATAGAGGACTCCTGTTCAATATGCGTGCGTGCACTTCATGCGTGCACATAAGTGTGTGTGTGTGTGTGTGTGTGCGTGTGCATTCATTGCCTGTGTGTGAGGCGGTGTGTGCATGTGTGTTAATATTTGTCTAAATGTGTTTCTTTATCATCAACTTCTGCAAGAGGCTGTAAAATCAGAAAGGTTTACCCCTGTCCCTCAACAGCTCCTGTACTCTCTGAGCTGCAGCACACCTTTAAAGAGGACACCTCCTCCTCCATGTGATCTTGACTTATTTTCTATCTGGATTCGAGTGATGAATGCCCAAAATGTGGAGCACACTTGACGAGAGAGTAAATTAAAAGGTAGGATCACCAAGGCAGGATTCGACCTCCCACTCACTGCAGGTCACTATTTAAACCATATTTGATACAAAGATTTGGAGGGCTCAGACCAGCACGGCACAGCTATCAAGCCACAAGTGTATCTCCAGTGCCATCGCACGCCACTGTGGATAGAGCACTCATTAGAACGATCATCATTACGATCATTATCACAGTGCTGATTACCGCGACATCAGTGACAGACAATATTTCATATTCTGTGACTGCTGCACTCGAGCCAACAGTGATATGACAGAATTGCACTGAATAAATATCTAACAACACTTATACGTTTTAAATATGCAAGCATAATTTGTTGAACTGTATTTTCCCCACATGAATAAACAAGGCTAGGCAAGCCTAATTCAGCCAGACCCTGGATACAGTCAGATATGTCAGAAACTGGAACAAAAACATGAAAAGAGTAGTTGTAGATTCAATTTCCCAAGATCGGCCAGTCATAACATTGGTAGATATTCCTGCTAGGGTTAAATATCCTAAAAATCATAAACTGAGAGAAGAAAAATTAAGGAGGCCAAAACAAGAAAATGGTAGCCTTTTGTACTCAAAAGTGCAATTGTTTGAGTACATAACACTTGGATCTTGTATTCTGCCTCCCACAGAATACATATACCAGTCATAAAAGTTTAGTCCTATTTCTGCATTTGTTTACAGCAGGAAAGTCAAAATTAGCAAAACCGTAGACAATTTGTGTAGTCCATTATATCACTTGTCTGCTACAAATCTCGGCAAAATAAGAGGGAAGTAGGATCCCTACATTGTCAAGATCATATGATCTCTTGCGTAGGCATATAATCATCGGAGCAATGACTTTAAGTTCCTTTAATAATTGTAACTGTTTTTTGATAGCACTTAATAGCTGCACAATGCATTAGGAAGCCATCTATATTAATACAAATTCAGTTTCTTTTATAACGTCTATGTTTCCAGATGTAAATCCTGAATTCTGGCATATTATTCCACTCAGATAATGTTAGAGCAGTGGTAACCAACCCAGTTCCTGGAAATCTACCAGGAAAGGTTTTCCTTTCAACCCTAATTTAGCACACTTGGATCTACTAATTAGCAGCTGAATAAGACCTCTATCTGCTGAATGAGGCATGCTTTGTTAGGGTTGGAGTGAAAACCTACAGGACAGTAGATATCTAGGAACAGGAGGGTTGGTTACCACTGTATTACGGGAGCATACATGATGATTAGAATTTCATTAAGCTAACTGAACTATAAACAGGGTTGACAAAATTGCACGTGACCCAACCCCTTAATAATTGCCATTATACACTGCAACAATAGGCAGGAATGCATAGCCAAACAACTGTAGAGGCAGCTCAAAACATCATGACAACCCAACTTGCAACCAATATTTGTGCACCTCTCAACTAGAGGTCTCACCTGGGCCATGCTATTAACCATGACAATCATATAATTTTTCAGAACAATTGAAAACCCATGATCACTCTCACAGACAAGCAAACTAGCTAGGTAACAAGCGAAGTAGCCATTGAGCTATAATATAAAAACTAAGTTAGTCAGCTATAGCAATCTAGCAAATATTTTTGACTGCCCCAGAGTGTACCATTTAAGTAAAACATGGCTTAGGCGAGCAGTGTATTTTTGAAACCTAGGATTTTTAAAGGCAACATTAATGTAATAAATATTATTTCATACCCTATGTGAATGTTATTTTGATTGTGATTTTGTGATGTATGTTTTACGTGTAAAAAAAAATTGCTACAATAGCTAGGTATGTTGCAGTTAAAACAGATAAAATAATCTTTTAAAACTTAACTGTGTCATAATGAACATTTGGCAATTGACAGCCAGTCATTCATCAATAGGTTATCATATTGATAGATATCTATGGTAAATTGCTAGCTAAGCATTTCAACTGACAAGAAAATCATATCAGTAGAGGTTTGGCAAGCTAACTAGCCACTAAAATCAGAAAAAAAGGGCTTCTCGCACAGGTGGTAAAGGTATCGATGGGTAGCTGGTGATAATTGTTGGATGGTTAGCTATCGCTAGCTACCTATCGAAAGTAGGCTCACTTATTAAACAATTTTGAAAAAACAATACATCCTCAATAGATCTTCTCACAAAACTTTTAATTCAAGACCACACTTTTGCCAACATGTTTGAAAACACTAAATATAAATACTTATTTAATACAATTATAAAGATGCATTCATTTGCAAATTCAAATTGATTAATTTCACAGTACTTATCAGAATAATTACTGTGGAGCCATGAGTGAGTTCTACTGTGTGAGGGAACTATGGGAAGTTTGAGAGCTATGACAATCTACAGCTGGAAGAATTGGAGAAATGAAATGCAAACCACCATTTTAATCATGTGATAAGCCATATATTTACAAGGTTGGCAAACACAAAAATCGCAACAACAAAAAAAACGTCTCCACATATAGTGCAATTTGCATAATGAAGTGTCTTGTGTTCACAAGGAAAACCTGTGTTTCCAACTGACGAGCAATCAATGGCAATCAATTTCATTCATTCTCCTTACTCATATTCAAATAACATATTTGGTAATGATAACCTATGGCAAGGCAAAGACTGATATTATTTGTCGGATGTTTATAGCGCAGTTGTTACAGTAATTTACTGTGATTGCTGTATATTTTTTTCTTTTTTTAGGGGGGAGGGGCTTTCTCTATGTACTTTTCAAGATTTCTCACTGATACTATTGCTTTTCATTTGCTGTGTCTGTACATTACAGTTGTATCTGTGTATCCATTTTGTATTTGAGTGTATAAAAAGTCATCTGTAAAGTTTGCCTTATGATCGGGCAGAAAACATATAGCATTTTGATGGTAGCATTTTCTTTTTATTGCACCGGAATGGAATTTGTGCACGATAGACTTTTTTTATATGACGATGTGTGTTATTTTGAAGGAAATATTTCATTTTCAGAAGTGTTGACATGCAAAATATCTGTACAAGAGATATGTGAAGCTTTGCAAATCAAGTAAGCATCATTTAGTTTTGTGTTATTACTTTTTCAAACACAGCATACTGTTTAAACCCTGAGGAAAGCTAGATTCATGTATTTAGGGCTACCTAAAACATAAAGATAATGAAGCAAACCAAAAGCACACTGCATGTAACATTATTTTGGTTTCACAGAGAGCTACTCAGCCTAAAGATAATTAAGTCTGTTAACAGGAAATGACATTCCTACCTTGATTTTTGATTGTTATGCCGATTTACCTAGTGAGATAGAACAAATTAGCTAAATGAAGTAGGGTCTTACTGTTGTAAGCCTACATAATGACATAATATTATAACAATATAGGATGCAAAAAGAAGAAAGAATCACATTCTGCTGTGCCTTGAAGTGTGTATTTCATATGCTTTATATTTCGTATGAGTTTGTATTTTTATATGTTGCCGAGCCAAGGATTTACCAGATTTATATTACAATAAGTATTACAGCAGAGCAAGTGACCAGGTCCCCAAAGCATATTTTGTGCATTGTGAAGCAGGTTACCAAACTGCACATGTATATTTGTGTAACTGCTCCTGTCATAAAATAACACCGGCTATACACTAGCATTAAAAATTTAGGAATCTCTGATAAATGTTTATACTTTTAAAAGAAATTGATCATTTTATTTTTAAAAACAGCCCAGCCAAGACATTGATAATGTTACAAATTACTATTACTGTTAAATAACTTAAATAACTATTTTTTAATTCTTTACATATCATTGCAAAGCCCCATTTTCAGCAGCCATTACTCCAGTGTACTGACAGCACATTGTGTTACCTCATCCTTAAGTATTCATGCTAATGTGTTGGTACTAGAGAAAGCACTCCCATTATATTAAGTGCAGTAGAAAATAATCGTGCTGTTTAATTAAGCTAAAAAATATCTTTCTTTCAGTTGCTACAGTATCTAGTACATTGGCAGTGAATTTTGATTTTTAAAATGGCCAAAAAGAACGAGCTTTCTCTAGAAACTCATCAATCTTCACCTTCGGTGCACCTTGGCATAGATTCTGCAAGTCTCTGGAACTCAACTGGATTGAATGCCATTCTTCCAAAAGATATTCCGTCATTTGGTGTTTTGATGATGGTGGTGGACAACGCTGTCTAACACATCAGGCCAAAATCTCCGATAGGTGTTCAATTGGGTTGAGATCCGGTGACGCAAAGGCCATTACGATTCGCATCATTTTTATACTCATCAAACCATTCAGTGACCCATCGTGCCCTGTGGATGGAAAATGTCATCCTGGAATATATAACCTCAAAACAGTACACTTTTGATAAGATTATAGAACTAAAGTACAGCATACAGCAACTTAAGTCCAGCTTTGAGTATTCTTTAGTATACGTTTTCCAAAATACATGATAATACCATGTAAAATACACTGTGAAAATGAACTTAAGAAAATGTGGAGATACAATCAAAATAGTACACTTACAGTAATAAGTATACTAAAGTATAGCTTAAGTTTAGTACAAGTTTCAGCATACTTGATTACTAATATATACAGCAGAGACTGCAATTTGAGTGTCTAAAAGAAAGTGTTGCTTGTGTTTTACATTGCCATATAAATAAAAAGCTGAATGGAAATTGCCCCAAAAATTTATGTGAAGGTCTTCCTGTGGTTAGGGCAAAAGAAACCACACTTTATGCTTAATTACTGAAAGAAGCCTTTCATTGGAAATTTCAAGTAAATTTCAAGATTGCAATTTACTAACTAATCAGGCTAAAGTGCAACAGATAATTATAATATTTATGTCTTCCAGACACTCAGCAGCTTGAGAAAATCTGAAAAACAAATCAACTGATGAGCAAACAATGACTTTAGAGAACGTCTTTTATATTGCAAAGGCATGTCCCATTGTTTGAATCTTTTTAGGTAAAATACAGTCACACTTTAGATTGTTTCACGTTTGCCATTTTGACTGAGTTTAACGTTAGCGAGCTTGCTAACTGTACGAGCTGTCATTGACTTAGTCAACAGAGTGAATGTAACTAATATTAGAGAAGACGGTACCGAAATGAAGCACTGAAATCTGCATTGCGATTTAGTCGTATGGGTACCGATGCCATACCTATTTTACAATGGGTACTTATTTTGTTGCAAACATACAAGAATTTGTATATTTTGTAAAATTAACTTGACAAGTATAAACATATCCAGTAAGTGTAAGTTTCCATCAGCTGTTCAGAACATTCATTTAAATGTCTTCTTCCATGATGCAATTCTTAGTTGACACTTTCAAGTAACTCCTAAAATGACCTCTCTTCAGATGGTAAGATGAAAAAACAAAGGGCTAAGGTACATGAAATAATTTCGGAAACATTGGGTAGCATTGCTTTGGAATACAGCTTGTTTAATTTGTGCAAGCAAAGGTAGCAATATTGTTTCATGTAATTTGGCATAATTTTGATACTTATTACTTACAATACAAAGTTTTGGATTGGCAGTTTTTGGATTTTTTCAACATAACCGCCATTTTGTTGTCAATGGAGCTGCTGTCCACAAGAAATCATTGTGCTTCCACGCTGTCCATCATTGACTTGAATGAGTTCCACCAAAGCCAATGGAGCTAGCATATGTGAATTGTGTGCAAGGCATTAACCCAAAATTAATTTTCTGTTGACAAGTACTCTTCCTCTGCTGTTTAGAGGCTCCTTCAAAACCCCCAACAAAGGACAGGCATTGTTTACCTTGAATCTGCCAGGGGGTGACTAACCGATAAGACTTGGTGCAGAAAGGCCGTCAGCAACAGGGGAGGTCCTTTGAGGTCACAAAGGGCCTTATGGGTTATCTGTGGACAAGGGCAGCACACTGCACATAGATGAAGCTCATGGCGCCTGTTCTCCAATGGCTCTCGTGTTTCTCTGCTTGCAGTGTAAATAAACAGGCCCGATTCTCAAATCTCTCCCCTGAACCTGAGGATGCGCGCAACCTTTTTTCCCACCGCGATGAATAATGTCACACTCCTGTGCCCAGGCAGCTGCAAATGAGAGGCTCTCAGTCCCAGATAAGTTTTTAACCAGCTGCATCATCCAATGGCTGCCTCCAACTGCAGTTCATCTTCCGTCCCCGGTGCACACACCCCTTCGGAAGCCCAGAGCCCTTTTAAACAGATTGAGCAGCCGTGCCATCGACGCGCTAAGCTGTTTGACCACATCTAAGTCTGTTAAACCCTTCCCAAAGCTTCCAGTGATGGGAAAGGCCGGACCCAAACAGGTTGGAGAACAGATAAGGACTGGAAGACCATGGTATTTCCTCTACGGAGAGAGCCGTGGAGGTGCAGGCCGGTCGGAGAGTTACCCAGATCGCGGCCTCTAGGATGAACTGGAGTTGGCCGTGCTGCTGCGCCTGCCCTCAGATTTCGAGTCTTCTTGTGGAGAGTAACAGGAAGGATGGGGAAGCTTGAGATAAAGAGGGAGAGGGACCCGCAGAGGGGGCCTTCTGGCCAGCGCTGCTCTCTGACAGTCCTGCGGGGAGCTGACAGGATAACGATCACCTGGCAGGTCTCTGACACTGCGATAACAGGTGGGGGGCGGGGCGCAGGTAATTATTCAAGCGCAGTCAACAGCAGCCTGCTTAGCACAGCTACTCGCGGGCACAGAGAACACGAGTGAGACATATAGGAGCATAGTGGCAGACGAACAGAAACAATGATGTGTCAAAGTGCCAGAAAGAAAATGTAAATGCCAAAGATTTTCTGACAGAAAAATACACCCACCACTACTCACCTCAATTTAATATTACAGAGCAGCAGACTGACAGAGAAACTACTATTAAAACACCAGAAAGGAAACCGATAACTCAAAGTCTGCAAATAGACTTATATAGTGCTGGCCCCTGCTGATGGCTTATTTGTCCCAGAAGAGGGTCAGCCTAGTCAATATGGAAGTCTTACCTCCATTACCAAGACTGTAAGAGTATTGCAAGCTCATGGATTTAGTTTTGAAGGAAATGGGTAGTGAACTGGTAGAAAACTAGTATGCACGTTCTCTTTCATGGACATGTAACTCTATTGGCAGGGAAAAAGGAGAAACTGCATTTAGCCTGAGAGACACCTGCACCCCTCACACCTCCATTTCCAAAACAAGTACTCAACACCTGTGAGGTGATTCAAATAATACCACCTTCCAGCCGTCCCCCGCCCTCTCTATCTTTCTCTCTCTCCTTCCCTTTCTCTCTCTCACACACAATTCATTTATTAATTCATTTCAGCCTCTGTAATTAAAATGTGCAAAATGTTTAAAGTGAAAATGTCAACAGAAAATGCCATATTTATCGCTGTCATTCACTGAATCAAACCAGTCAATATTTGATTTTTCATGATATAATTTGTCAATAAGGCATTAGCTTAAGGCAGTATGTTTCTTCTTTCAGCTCACACTTTTTGGTTGTGCCTGGCTGCCCATTGGGGTGCATCTGGGCAGATTTGAGCCCCCCCCCCCCATTCGGTCACTGCTCTGATCTCCCACCTTACGCCTCTATCGACATACAAAACGGGAAGCCCCTGCTCCTATATATTTAGTGTGCACTATCCTCAATGTGTGCACTATCCTCAACACCAAACAGACAGTTTCCACAGACATGCCTCACTGTTGGTTAACCAGTTGCTGCCTGTGAATTCTTCACATTTGTGAAGATCTTCATGATGTGATCTTCATTTGTGTCCTGTGTGTGTGTGTGTGTGTGTGTGCATGTGCACGTGCTCTGGAGTTTGTGTGGCTGTAAGTGAATGTGCATCCACTGATCTGTGTGTGTCTGTTTGCTCCTGAATGACGGTGTGAGTGGGGCATGCATGTGATTGCTGTATGTGCAAATGTTTATTTGTGTGCGAGACGGTGTGCTGATCTCCTGTCACACTTGGTGAGGCAGTTCTTTTCTGTTTCCTGCAACCGAGGAGAACACGTTTATTTTTATCCGTTCTGTCAAAGAGGGAGAGAAGGAAAGCAGGAAAAAACACTGTGCCGAAACAAGTTCTCTCACTTCCTCTCCAGGGCTCGGCACCCATCCGACCGAGGCTCCCTCAATTGTCCTGCACTACTCTCAGTCACCTCGACATCAGCGGCTACCACAGGCAGGAAGAGGCTGCCATCAAACCGGACATCATAACCACTGCTTCTCAGAAACCTTCAGCAAGGGGGAGATCTGTCTATCGAATATGTCCCTATAATGGAGTGGAGATGACAGCTTGACCTCACGTCTCAGGCAATGTTTGGATGTTTTTGTTGCCTTTGTTACATTTCCCTTGTTCACAGCTCAAGACGGGACTTGCTCAAAGCAGCGCAGTACATGTAGAGAGATTGTGTTTTACAGAATCCCCTTTGCGTACCTAATAAAGAACCGATGCTACCTGTGGATGCACTTTGACTATCAACAGCCTCCCACACACTATGAAAGAGTGCGGGTACACAAAGGTGACCCACGTGCGGCGCACAGAAATGAGAAGGTAATTGCCATCTTAAATTCAGCAAATCACACTGCAGAAGGTGAGACTTTCAGAAAATAAATTACAGAGAGAGACCTGCGAATGCGCCTTGCAGGATGACTGAAATGCAGAGAAACTCAATCTCGAGGCAAATTGCCTCAATCATGCCAAATTTTCCTGTCTCACATGACATTTTTCAACTGGGCAATAACTACACCTGCCAACAGCTCTGTTGCTGTCTCTTTCTATATTCCCAGTGAGGGCTAAGGAAACCAGCCAGACATAAAACGGAAGAGATGGAGGGACTCACGGGTTTGAAGTCACGATGGCTGCACTCCTGTCCACGGTAACGGCAGTAGAGCATCATCTCCTTGAGGTCGTGGCCTACGCGCTCCGTGAACTCCTTCATGCTGAAGGGCTTGGGCTTGTAGCCGGTGAAGTTGGCCCGCTCCTCCAGGAACTCCAGCACCTCGGGCTCGGCCAGGTGGGGGTCCTGGATGCGCAGGTGCACGTCCAGCAGGGCCAGCAGCTCGCCGGCGTGGTAGAGGTCATTGCGGGTGAGCTTGGTGAAGCGGTAGGGGTTGAGGTTGCAAACGGTGACCACGGGGAAGACCAGACTGTTGGAGACCACAGCGTCCACGCGGGTGACGTGCGGGTATGAGAAGAAGTAGGCCAGGCGCTCGGCGCTCTCCAGGGCCAGGACGCCCAGCGACACCAGGAAGGTGGCGGCCCACAGCAGGCGGCGCAGGGTGAGCGGGCCGTAGACGAAGATGAAGCGCAGGCCGTGCAGCGTGGTGTGGTGGGCGAAGACGTACCAGGAAGAGGGCTGGAGGCTGCCCTCGCTGACCTCGCTCCCGCAGCTCTCCTTCAGGTCCTTCATGGTCGCCCACCCCCCACCCCCGACTCGAGCCTCGCAGAGCCTTGCGCCGCGAACCGCCGTCCTGCGGGAGACACAAGACGGAGAGTCGGCAAGGGAACAAATGTTTGTAGGTCTGACCCCACCCTCCGCCCCCACCCTCTGACATCCTCATTCTGTGCTGACATCACGCTCAAAGTTCCAAAGACAGAGGTTCAGAAGGTTAAGGCAAAAAGAAACCCCACCCATCATCACCACCCGAGGGCCCTCCTGTCTTCTCACCCAGTCTCTTGGTCACCCACTCCTCTCCCTCTCTTTCTCCCAAGCTCTTCAGGACAAATTAAAAGGAAGACAGTGGGCACAAGTTGAGTAAAGAGGGATGAAAATGCCAAGGTGAGTCCAGCATATGAAAAAAGAGAGAGAGAAAGAGACACAGAGAGGAACAGCAATCAAAGATTCTTCTGTTTCTAACCCACTTGCCCCTGAGCCCTTCAACGCAACACACACACACACAAACACAGTCGTGAGCACACACACAAACACAAACTCACACTGCTCTCTTGTTGTCTCTGTGTCCCCAATGTCAAGTCTGAGCACCTCTCCTTCAGCCTAGGAAGTTGACATCCAGCCCGCGTGGACGTTTGCGAGTGGGAATGTGTGCAAGAGAGTGTTAGCGCATGTGAGGAAGGGAAGGGGGGGCTCTGGGGTGGGATGGGGTTGTGGGGGGGGGGGTCGGTGATCAGTGCTGCCGGTTAGTTGCGCATGCCGATCCCAGCTCCTCCCGTTCCTTCTCGGCCAGCCGCCGTCTCTCTCTCCCTCTCCTTCCCGGCACATCCACGGAAACAGTGAACGAAAGCAGAACTGGGAGAGAGAGCAGGCACACACTCTCTCGTGCTGACGGGGAGGGGGGAGAGTAGAGAGAGGGAGAGCGAGAGACGGAGCGCGGGAGCGTGCGCACACACACACATGCATGCTACATATGCACACACACATACACACTGTTGCCTGCTCAGGAGTCCACTCTTATAGAATATGATTCTGTCGTTTTTCCTTTACACTATTTTACCCTTTTGTTCTGCTGGCCGTTTGAGTTAATATTCCTCCCTTCCTAGCAAACACAGAGAAGGACTGATGCAGAAAGCAGAAGGAAATTCAGCCAGAGACAGACAGCAGGGTCTGTGGCTGGAGTGGGGGTGGGGGGGGGGGGGCACAGGGAGAGGTGGAGGGAGAACGAATAAGAGACAGGAGAGGAGAGGAAAAAGAAGGGAGAGAGAAAAGGAGAGAAGGGAGTGCAGAGGAGAGTCACCACGTTGGAGCTGATGACGAGCGGCGTGTCGGGTGGCCTGCGGGCACTGATTGCATGCTGATGTCACAAGGCTCCAGCGTGCACACAGATGTAATACAGGCAGAGTGAAGAGACCGTGCGGGAAGCAGGCAGAGCATCTCCCTCTTGATTGACATGCAGAGAACTGGCGGGAGTAGATGCTATCGCCAACCTCCTCGGCACCTGATGATGAAGGAGCCGAATGGCGGGGGAAGTGTAGATAGATTATCTGATGTCTTTCAGCGAGCTGTCTGAGTGCATAACTTAATTTGCTTGGACACGGGCGTATTGCCTGTTTGTGCATGTATGTGTGCGTGTATCTGCGCATGATTGTGTGACGTGTGACCGTAGCCTACACGTAAATGTACTGAACCACTCGGCACAGGACTTTCAGTTCGGCACGCTCGGCGAGCCAAACGATTACAGTCTTGCTTAACGCACGTCATGAGCCTAACTTATGCTGCATTCACATTGGATATATTTGAAATATGATTTGATTTTTCAACGCAGAAATCTCACATGAACACCATCCGAAGTAGGATAATACAGTCGGAAAGTTCAAGATAATTTTGCTTCATGAGTTGCCAGGATGTACATGATCCCAAACTTCAACCATTTCAATATAATGGACATTCCAAGTTGTCTGTTAGCCAGTGGTAAAAAAAGATATATGAACATCAGGACTGCCAACTTGGTCAGCTGGCTGGAGTAAGATTTTAGAACCGGGGTAGGGAGGTGGGGGTTATGATTATGGACCAGGGGGATGTGTGTGAATGCAAGATGAAACAGTATAAGAAAAAGTTTGGAAGGAAGACTCTGAGGCAGACTGAGCATGAAAAGACCAGGGAGAGGAGAGAAAAGAGAAAACTGACCTTTATGCATTCAGCTCAGAGCCTTGCTCCAGAACTAAAGCAAATTTTCCAACCCCTCCCACCAGGCTGCAATGATTTTATAGTTTATCTGTGCTTATCTAATGTCATCCCTAGTGAAAAAATCACAAATGAAATTAGCCTTTTCACATGTGAAAATCACAATGTGAATTTAACATTTTATGTTGATTGTCTTTTTTCATACATGAATGAAAAAATTCCCACGTGACATGAAATCATGTGAAATTCCACATTTTCACATTTGACTTTTTCCAAATATTAACTACAATTTTCACTTGTGAAAACAACACATAACTTGAAATAGCATAGGTTACCTTTTCCCGCTCTTATTTTATGAGTGGGATTATTTTTATAGTACATGTGTGCACTTCACGTTGGGTGTTCACATGTGGTTTTCAGACACGTGATTTTTTCGTAAGGGCTGACACCCCTTCCCTCCCCATCCCCTCTACACATACACACATGCACACACACATGGACAAGTACATGTACACAGACACAGTCTGGTAAAGGCTGTCCACTTCATTACTTAATAATTTTAACCTGACCTAACTGGTGTTCACACTGTGCTACAATATAATAGAACAAACCTTCAGGAAGGCAACTCCTACCACCAAATTAAGATTTTAGACATTTAATTGAAAAAAGATGAAAGGAGAGATACAACGACTGGTAGAAAGCAGAGTGGGTAACAGATAGAGAAGGAACTTGAGAAAGTTCCATTGTGAGGACTATTTACAAACTGTACTGTGTCCCTGACACTGACAACATATTTCTTTAACTGGAGACATGTTTTGCAATAGTATATCCACTATCAATTCAGTGATGCATTTTCTTTTCATCTGAAATGAAACAATACGATACGTAAATGTATTTGCAGAGAAGTTTGAGGGTGAATCGACAGATTCTCTCCATCTTATTTCTGGAAAAACATTTGCGAACCGGCAGCGTCAGTGTGCTATATTAAGCTGTGTTAATAAACACAGAAACACGCCACCAGTACTGTTCCCTCTGAATTTGCACCCAGTGCTTGGATATTACACACCACCTGCTGCAGCCTCTATGTGCAGACACATTAAAACGTGTCTGATGCAAGCCTTCTCACATAAAAATATGTATTTATCAACAGGGACTCTGTTGCAACCTTTTTGCAAGGCAGAGAGAAATATTTGGCTGCTGCGTGGAAGCAGTTGGGGGTGCAGAGAAGGGGAAGCTGTAAACACTTGAGGTTGGTAATTGCAGAAATGTGTAATTATGTGCTGCTAGTAAAAGAACGCATTGACTAAATAGAAGAAGGAGGAGAGTAATGATGGCAGCCATGATGGTATGACTATGATTCCTTTACCGCTGGATTCTAACAGTAACTGCAGGCGAAACATTTCACATTGGAAGGAGTTGTCAGCATTTGACAATGCAGGGGCTGATGTGACACATTGTGTAATACATACATCCCTGCTTCTGTCATTGTGACTGACAAACCTGTTTCCACACGGTCCATGGTCTTATCCTACCCAAGGCTGAGGCAAGAATTTGGGTGTCTGTATGCTCGAGAAGGAAAGCATGAGCCACTTGGGCAACAATAAAAACTATAATGATGTCTTCTCACGTGTTTAAGACCGAATTTGGCTGAAGGGAGCTGTATGGGGGAGCAGCAAGAGGGTGAACCCCCAATTAAGTGTTTACACAAGGTTAAGGAAGTTCCCACCGACTCCTTCGAGAAGTGTGGGCAGAGAGCTGCTTTTCGCTCGCTCCGGGTTTAAGCAAGATGCATACGCCAATCACGATCACTTCACCCTGCCATTTTTTCCAATTAAGTGAGCCGTGGGCCTTGACAGCTGCAAGGACTCAAAATCGGTTCTATTAATTACTTCATTAAATAAAGCTCTGTCTTCCGCAACTGGCAAAGGCTCTATGCTGACAGAGACTAGAGTGACCCAATATGCAGCCCACTGGGGCCCGGGAAGACCACAGCCCCCACATTCCACAGAACTTTCCCCCTGAAACTAAATTATATGTTAATATAATACAGATACATTAATCCATCAGGGACATTAGGGGCTGCTATGCATAAAACCTAAGGGAAACAGGTCTGTCATGGGAAAATTGTGTGAAGATGTAATTAAGATGCACGGCAAACCAGGTCAAATCAATCTGATGCATCAGGGGGTTTAAACCTTTCAAGTCCTTTGAGTTTGAGAATCAATATTAAAAAGTCAGAGCTCACATCAGCTGAAATGACCTGTTGGATTGGGGATTGGCCGTGAATGCAATTTGGGAGTTCAAATGGCTCTAAAATGTCTTCAAAACACAAAATCATTTTTTAAAACATGACATTGACTAGTTTTAAGTTACTATCCCAAATTTTGGCACTAATAATAATAATGATATTAATAATATTTTCATATATTCAAGACCCAGTGGGCAACCACACATCAAAAAATCTAAACAAAATTCTATGATGCTACTGTACCATGTAACAAATAACCAGAGCTTTGTATGTAATGAAATGTCTGATGAAACGGATAGTTTTTTACTTGAGGCAGGGGACCACTTCAGTGATTCAAGGTTTTAACAAGTCCCTTGAATCACGGAAGTTTGGTGAATTATAAATTATTACAAAAAAGAGACTATAAGACGTGTCAAGAGCATTAGTTCCTGTAAACTGTTTCTTACAGTACTGCCACATGGAGGTCCAACTTTCTCTGCCTAGCTAAGGAATTCAGTAAAACTCCTGTCAGCTGTACCTTTATTTCTAGCCTGCTGTGTTGCCTTCACACACGACAGAATACCCCCACAGTAACAATGCAAACAGAGTTGAGATCCAGGGAAATGTAAAGTTAGCTAGTTAGGCCTAGACTTCATAAGCTATACATTATCCATGTAGCTGTCATCTTACTGCACTGGGATATAGCTATGCAGGTAAATACATTGCATTTCACAAGATTAAATTAATTAAATTGAAATTCCTGAATTTGTGTTTGTCAATGGAAACTGCTCAGACCCTAGAATCTTTTAAGTCACTGCTGAAGACCCACCTCTTCTCGTTGGCACTCAATTCGAGTTCAGCTTGTCACTGTGATTTTATCTTCTATTGTGTCGTAATTCTTTTATTACTATGTGTATTGTTTCCTTTTATTCTTATTTTTATTTACTTTTATATTTGTTTTTTGGAATCTGTTTTAAGTCTGTTCAGCACTTTGGTCAACTGTGGTTGTTGTAAATGTGCTATACAAATAAACTTTGACTTGACTTTGACTTGACAACCACAGTGCAGATTTTGAACACTTACCCAGGCTGGATTTATAAGTCCATGGCCGATAATGACAGTCATCTAGCTAAGCAGGGTTCCACACAAACTCATGGCGTTTCACTAATTTGGCAGCACTGGAAGTACTAGCCTCTTTTCAATGGGATACCCCCCTCTCCCATCCCTGCCTGTGCAAGTTGTACCAATAATATGTTTTGAAGTCAAATCGATATTATTGATGATGTTTGAGTCAGAAGTCAAAGTGATATTATCCATGATTGCGATGGATCTGTCTACTGAGTGGCCCCGTTCATTTACCACCTGGCAAACATTGTTGCATTGTGGGTGCTGTCCCTTTATGTTCTATTCCTTTTCTTTTGAAAGAGGAACTATTCAATAACCTCATGAATTACATTAAAATGTATTTGATTTGCATATACAGTGAGGTCCATAATGTTGGGGCAAAGTTTTTTCTTAATCGGCTCTGTACTCCCCAATTTTAGATTTTTCAAACAGTTCACTTGTGGTTAGAGTGAACATTCTCAGGTTTTATTCAAGACTATTTTTATGCACTTCAGTTTCATCAATTGTTATACATAGTCTCCCTCCTGCCCCCCATTTAGTAGTAGTAGTCATCTTTAGTACTTTGTCGCATATACTTTGGATACAATGACTGCTTGAACTCTGTGACCCATAGACATCACCAGGTGCTGACTATCTTCTCTGGTGATGCTCTGATACTGTTTCTGGCTTTGAGGATGATGTTTTTGGCTTTGAGAAACTCCTTTGTTGCATTAGCAGTATGTTTGGAATCAATGTCTTACTTCAGGATGAAGCACCATCTAATGAGTTTGGAGGCATGTACTTGAGCAAATAAGATGCTTATGCTGTACACATCATAATTCATTTTGCTGCTGCTGTAATCAGTTACATCATCAATGAAGACAAGTGAGCCAGTATCTGTAGTAGCCATACATGCCTAAACCATACCACCCCCACCATGCTTTGATTCTTGGGCATTTCCTATTGGCCTCCACATTTTGCTCTTGTCATCACTCTGATACAAGTGAATTTAGGTCTCAGCTGTCCACAAAACCTTTTTCCAGATCTCTGCAGGTTCTTTTAGGTATTAGCTATGTGTAACCAGGCCATCCTGTTTTTGCAGTTGACAATTGGTTTGCATCATGCATTGTAGCCTCTAGTTCTGTTCATTAAGTCTTCTGCGGACAGTAGTCAGTGACACATCCTCGCCTGCTTCCTGAACAGTTTATCTGTCAGACAGGTGTGTGGGGATTTTTCTTAATTATGGTGAGAATTTTGCGGTCATCAACTATAGAGGTCTTCCTTAGCCAACCAGACCCTATTTTTTTCTTAATGATGTTCCAAACAGTTGATTCTGGTAAACCTAAGGTTTGGCCTATGTCTCTAACTGTATATTTCTCAGCCTCATAATGGCTTCCTTGACTTTCACTGGCACAACTCTATGTTGACAAATGCCAATAAAAAACTCCAAAAGCAATCAAAAGCCTAGAATCAAGACTAGGTACTGAAAGCTGTCTTATACCTCTACTAAATAAGCTACTGAACACACCTGACTAATCAGAAACACCTATGAAGCCATTTTCCCAAACATTATGGCTCCCTAAATTGAGGGACCATGTTTACAAAGTGTTGTCATTTCTACAGGGTGAAACCAAAATGTCTAAAAATACCTTTTAGAAAAAGCTGAGACTTTGCACTTTAAACACATGTACATTGTTTGATAACAAATCTAAAATTGGGAGTACAAATCAAGAAAAAAACATTATGGAGCTCTCTGTATACCATATATGGGATATACACTCACCGACCACTTCATTAGGTGACAGGAGTGGCACCCGGTGTGGTCTTCTGCTGCTGTAGCCCATCTACTTCAAAGTTTGACATGGTGTGTCAGAGATGCTCTTCTGCATACCTCGGTTGTAACAAGTGGTTATTTGAGATAGTGTTGCCTTTCTATCAGCTCGAACCAGTCTTGCCATTCTCCTCTGACCTCTGCCATCAACAAGGCATTTTCACCCAGAGAACTGCCACTCACTGGATATTTTCTCTTTTTCAGACCATTCTCTGTAAACCCTAGAGGGTTGCTGCATGAAAATCCCAGTAGATCAGCAGTCTGAAATCTGTCTGGACCAACAACCATGCCACGTTCAAAGTCACTTAAATCACCTTTCTTCCCCATTCTGATGTTTGGTTTGAACTTCAGCAGATCGTCTTGACCGTCTTGTCTACTGCCACTGTCAGTTTCTGCCACGTGATTGGCTGATTAGATATTTGTGTTAACGGGTGCAGTTTGCAGTACCTAATGAAGTAGTTGGTGAGTGTATATAAGCAATCACAAGCATATATGCATATATGAAGCAAGTACAGACTATATTAAACAACAAATGCAGAAAAGGTACAGTGCATGCCATTTGTATTGCATGTGATCTCTAAATCAAAAACGTTTTCCATGGAAACTACTACTGGTATGGCATCTTAAGATTCCTCCGTCCATCTTCTGTTCAAAGAACACCTCTAAATGTGAACGAGTTCTTAGTTGAACTTACTACATTACAATAAAAAATGATTGATACTCAGTTACTCAGTTACAATGCAGCTTGCCACTGTGATCTTCCCTCTTGAGCATTTGGAAGAACTATAAGCCTACTTTCAATAGTGCCCTTGCTTACCAAAGATGCTGGGAAAGGAACTTGAGGAAAAGAGATCAAACAATTAAAAATGGTTCAGTAAGCAAACTAGAACTATTCTGGCATTGAATACAAATGGGAACATTTACATTTTAAAACCCCTGAGTAGATGATACCAAACTACATATGCATCTCTTCTGTTAATTAAGCAAATATCATCCCAGCATACCTAGGATCCAACAGGGTCCAACAAGACCAAACTATAGACAGCAGAGAGGAAAAGGTATAATTCCAGTGCCCTTGCGTACCTGTCCACCCACATGTCCCTCCATTTTCACAAGCTGTCACCTCTGCTAAGGTTAACTTTTATCAAACAAAAATTCAAAGCTTGTCTTCTAATGCTTGCCTTCTCCACCTTCTTTTCCCACCAAACCACGCCCACTCCACCTCCATCTATGCTCTCGGTGGAGGACTTCACCATCTACTTTGAGAAGAAAGTCGTTAACATCCACAAGTCCCTCAAGGCAGGCCTTCTCTCCCCACCCTCTCTCTCTCTCTCCCCTCTCCACTTTTTTGTCTGGCTCCCCCCCCCCCCCACATTTTCCAGTCACACATGACCGTTGGGTCACATTTTGGTTCAGTTACACGAGCAACATTGTCTAAGGCAGCATCAACCTGGAACTCCAAGGGAAAGACTCCGTAAAGGGCAACAGTAGGCAGAAGCACATGTTTCATGCTTTCGATGTCCATGATTATAAAATAAGGCGAAACCAGTGAGCACCGGCAGATTTGCTCACTGCAAGTGTTCAAACAAGCCCAACACTGTTCAGGGACTTCATCATAGTGGTTCAGTTTTTGCTCACAACCTGCTAGAATTGGCTGCAAACTAAAATGCACAAGAGCTAGTTCCATCAGGAGCTATTTCTGTGCATGTGTAATACAAAATTATGAACACCAAATTCTGATTTTAGGAGTACCAGAATGGGAGGTCACATTGTCAATCCAGACATTTAGCTTTTTGACAGAACGTAAATGTATGATGATTGGTAGAAAGTAGAACAAAGAAATTAAATGGCCCTTGACATTTTATCAAATAATTAATGAAACCAGCAGATATGCTTGGGAAGTTTACATAAGTAATTAAACTTCCCTAACTTCATAATGGTTGAAACTGTAAAAACACTTGGTGGAAATAATTAGTACATGAAAAACTTGGGACAGAAGTAGTGCTTGATAATTACTGGCATGACAAAGCTGAAAATACCTGTGATACAAATCGTGGCCATGATAATGAACCAATCAGTGGGTCTGATTGCCAGGCAATGATTGATCGGCCTGTTGTGGATCAAAACAAACTTTAGAAAAAAAAGGAAACTTTAGGGTTAGCTGTAAACTGTCAAAGGAAGCCCCTATAGCGTTCAGCCCATACAATGCGCAGAAATAAAACACTATACCTGCAAATCAGACGTATATTCGTATCTTCAATCAAAAGGTGTGACTCTGCCCCCTGCTGTCGTATGGCTGTCATTGCAGGCTGTAAGGGAGCAGTGGCCAGCACTGGATTACAAGACCGTCTCTGTGAAGGCAATTAAGGGTGGGAGGCAGGAGAGACAGGCTCATTTGAATGCTCTGTGTGGGCTGTCATAGTCAAGGTTGGAAGAGCTGGACTCTGAGAGCACTGCTCCATAGTCGCATGCCTGCAGTCGCTGACTTCCATTTTTTAAACTAATTGTAGGAGTCACTCTGTCTGGTGTATCAAGGTAGAAAAAATAGATTTTGGCAGCCAGGTATAATTCACCACTAAACTTGCGTTATATATCACTCTGTAGTCAGACAATCTCTTACTCCAATCTCTGGTAACTTTCAACAACAGGCCTTTATGTCAAACAAGCTGTATCAGAAATTGTGGAGAAAGGGAGGGAGAGAGAAATGAATGAGAGAAAGGGAAAGAGGAGAGAGAAACAAACCTATACCAGCATTACATTAGAATTCAAGCTATGAACACTAATTCCAATGTACACTAATTCCAGTGTAGTTTTTCAAGGATTTTGTCTTATATTATATAAGATATTATATTATATACCAATAACCCTGACCTTTCACTATTGCAGTGGAATGGTCTGGACAGATGCTTATTGTTTCAATGTATCAAAGATCTGACTGCATATGGCTAAAACAGTCAATTGTCCAAGACATATATTCTCCCTTGCTCACAAGCTCTGACACGTGTGATCCACTGGCATATAGTCATGCATGTGTGGCCTGCGTAACTAAGGATTGTGCACTCCTGAGTACAGTTAGCCGAGATGAGGCACAGCTATTGTAAACTAATCTTGGGCTCATTAATTCCCCCTCCCGAAAAATCCTACAAGGGAGATATGGCAGGGGTCTCTGCCTCAACTGCATTACCTGACAAACTCTTCCGAACATCGACAACTCTGTAAAAAAAATTGATATCAGTACAAAGTTGTTTTTTTTTTTTTTTTTTTTAAATCTATTTTCATCAATGTTCCATTGTTCTGCTTACTGCACTCAATCTGAAAAATGTGTTCATTTTCTCAGTTACTTTAATTAGTTCAAAAACCTCAATTAAATCCCCCCAATTATCCACATTCCAAAAATGGAAAGATACAATGAGAGACTAAAATATTCATCTTTACATAATGGCATGGATGCAGAAGTTTCAGCAAACTATTTTTTGTATGCTTGAACTGTGGTTGGTAGCTGTAATGGCAAAAAATAACAGGAAATTCAATTTCAGCCTCACCCATTACTAAATAGTACTTATAGTACTTTCTTACACTTACACGTGTTAGAATTGGCAGAATATTTCAGGCTGCGTTGGGCTGAGCAAAATGTCTGCATTATTTGGTTGGGGATTCATGTCATGACCATATTATCGGTTGTGATGTCAATTAATCTACAGTGGAACTACTGGCTGAACTGCGCCTTACTTTAATGTAACTGAAATAGCCCTGGCTGCTATGACTGCTATCAAATGCTTGGTTGCTCCAACCTGAGAGCTCTGCCCTGTTTCCCTGGAAACAGTGATGCATCAGATTGTGGTAAATCAGCTGGAGGGGAGGGGAGGGCTTGCTAGCAAATAGCCTGGAAAAAGGGGAGCCATGCTTTTGATGTGGCAGGTGGCAAATCCCCACTGGCTGTGGATTGAATATGGTAGACTGCCATTGCGGCATGAAAAGAGGGCAGTTGGTCGGTGTCTGCATGACAAAGTTCCGGGGTAGCGAGCCATCAGCTGTCACCCTGGCAAGCCCAAGCCGTATTAGCAGACACACGCAGTTAGCCCCTGTGGCTCGGATGATAATGACCTGCACACGTGAACAGAGCACGCATGTGACAAAGCTGTTCTTTCAAGCGATAGTCACCAAAGAATGCTGAGGGAATAGAGGGCCAGGATTCAGGCTCTACCTACCCATTGTTCATTGAAGAGTCCTATGACTATAGGGAACTACAGGGAAGGCCCATCAAGATAATGGGATGCTGCAACAGGGTTCTTAGCCTCCACTGGTACTAAGAAAGAATTCAGGGTATATGACAAGCTACATATCTTTTATTTGGGATTCAGGATCAGGGAACCTGGCACTTGTTTCACCAAAGTAATAAGCGACTACTTTCACTCAGATTGCAATTCATTACCAGGCCACGTTTCACAAAACTTTGCCACTCACAATTTGAAAAAAATAAAAATAAAAATCTGTTACAACTTCAGGGTTACAACAATCCCACTGTCCCCTCATTGTGATGCTTGCCTGATTCCTTTTCAAATATTGAATTGGTTATGAAATACAGATTACTACAAATAAATATTATATTACATGACGTGCATGATACCAAATTCATTTGAGGAAATTCTTGATTGTGCATTATCAGTCAGTTGCCTCATAAAATGTGTATGTTTATCATTTTGCAAGTATTGTGCTCTTCATTGTTGAATTTAGGAGATTTACGCACATTTAAAGAGGTTTTGTTTTTATGTAGTCAAGTGTGTGAACATGTATTCCCTTAGTAGCCTACACTAATTTCTGTGATCAGAGTACACTTTTTTTGTTGTTTTTTTAAATTTGTTTTAATTATTTTACCTAACCTGATTACACAATACAGTGAATGAATGTAATGGAATTTCATTTGAAATTTGTGTGTATATATTTACAATGACTTTGTACTGCATATATATGAAGTAATGCGCTAGTAGTTCCACAGTGAAATGGGACAATCTGAAACAAGCTCAAAGTAAATGAGTTATAACAGCAATCACACGGCTGATCAGTAATCGAAACTGGCTGGAACTCAATATCCCCAAATTATGAAAGAGAACAGTCTGGATTCTGTAAAAGGTAAAGGCAAAATGTACCTTTAACAAATTTTCACCTGAGTCCCTTTATTCTGCTGTCACAACTCAAACACAAATAGCTTCTTAAATGCGCTTAGAATTATTGTCAATTTTTAAATGCATAGTTATCAGATTTTGACAGTTGAATCTTACAAACCAATTTCTAAAGAAAATGCATCCAGCCCACACATGAGGTCAGGGCCTAATACATAATGTAAATGCAAATTTAACAATTAATACAAATACATGTTCTCTTTGATTTGTGTGCTTGCTACATTGAACAGATTGTAAACAGGAATAGAGAAGTCATGACGTTACATTTATTTGGTGTTACATTTACATTCATGAATCATAGTGCCTGAACTTCATTTATGAGTGATGCAATGACAGTGACTGCTCGCTGTGGCATGGAACCAGTATAATTATGTTGCATGTGACATTTAAAGGAGAGAGAAATTCATGTTTGAGCTAATATCTCACTCTATGAAATCACCCATTCGAATGTGTTTGCAGATCAGAGTTCTTTCTGCTTTTGATCTTTTGAATGTCAACTCAAAGACCATCACTGAAGACTGGCTGACATTTTCTGAGAGATGTGACCATGGTAAATAGTCTCTTCCCTGTTTCTCCTACCAGGTATTAGCAACAGTTCCAGTGCTGCAGACCACTCCAAATCCTGCATTGCCCATTAGCAGGGTTATGATGCATTAAAATAATTTCCATACTGAAATTTTTTTCCCCCACCACCCCCATTTAAAATTCGAAGGACTGCTAATGATACGCATACTTATGCATGTAGTGCATCTTGGAGCACAGCCTTGGAGTGTGTGCATAATATGCAAGTGTGTGTGTGTGCGTCCATGCGTGCATGTGTGCGTATGTGTTTTTCATAATATTTGTCATCAATTTATTGAGCAGTAAGGTCAGCTTTACTGTGATGATCAAAGCCTTGTTCTTGTTCAGCTGCTTCAGCTTAGCCTGATAGCAAATGAATCAATTTATTGCTAAAAGGAATGAGGAAATTCATCAATGAACACTCAACATTCATCACTGGAATTAATAATGAGTGATTCATGTAAACCTACCATTAGCAATGGTACATTGAGACTTAAAAACCATTTACATTATTATAATAATTGCATAAAATACGATTGATAAGTCTAACAGTGATACAACCATCTATATTTGAGATAAGACCTTTAAAGGTAAAAGAAACATTAAAGTAGTTAAAAAAAACATTAAAGTAGAAAAGTTATGTAGTCTAGAAAAAGGCTCCTTCTCAAACCACCACAGGTATAATAACGACACAATGACAAAAAAAAAAAAAAAAAAAGTAGTTTCACTCAACACATAGTGAAATTGTCTGTTCCCTAAGAACCAGGCACCTTGACACACAGAATATAAATTCTCCAAAAACTCATTTTTGACATATTTACTCATGAAACGGGCATTATCATGCTATGATTTTTTTTGATATATCACAATTTGAATCCTCTGCAGTTAAAAATCTACCATGAAAGGATTTTTCCCCACAGTGCCACAGGGACACCTAACTGCCAAAATTATATGCACTAAAGAAACAAAATTGCAGATCACAAATGTGCTGTCATGACAGCAAGCCGTTTACAGAGATGCCAGAAAGGAGATGTTGGTTCCAGCCACACAGATGTGTAAATTATTTTGTTCACAAATGTAAAAACCAAACAACATTTACTATAGCTAAATCACTCAAATTCAGGCATATTTGGACAGATATCCCCCTTGCACTACCAGTGAGTGTCCATTGTTAGATGTTAATTCTATAACTAGGTTATTGGCGCCCTCTGCAGTATTTACTAGGCACTACAAAGACTGCCTAATAAGCATCTGAGGGCCATTGCAAAAATACTAAACTTGTAGAATTTACTTTTAATGGGTAATTTTACTCGTACTCAGTTTTTCATTGTTTTCCTTAATGTAGTAAGAATGCACAGTATATATTTTTTTAAAATTCAGATTATTCAAGAATTATTCAAGCTAAAATAACCGAAAGAAATTATATTGAAAGTCAAATCTAACACTGCAATGATACAACCATGCATCCCAGGCCAAGACAATGAGGCTTCAATTAAAATGTATGGATACATTGATAAGCAATGAAAACTTAGTAAAACAAAAACAATGAAACCCACATACACCACACATGCACTTTCCCACTTGTCGAGAATATGGTGAAGGATGAGTCATCTGACGATATCACTTTCTCCCACATCGCTGTAGACCAGTGCTTGTGGAATTGCACCAATGAACTCTCAAATGTGCATTTGTCTTTGTAATGAGGGATTTATGCACTGCAACCTTACTATAATATCCCTCTCTATATTGTTGTTGACGGACAGTTCTTGCTGACACAGTCTGATGACGTCCTGCATTGACAATCTCAGTCACTCTGTTTTTCCTTACATATCACACTAATGCACAAGCATCGCGGCCATGGAATGTGTGCTTTAGACCATAATTTCCAACCTTATTTACTGATGTCTTTCCGATAGATCTAAATGCAGATGTGACTTCAGTTACCGTTCCTATTGAAACACTAGCTAGTTTTCCAGCCATCCCCAATAATGAACCCTCTTTTAAAGTCACTTACATCTTTTCCTCTTGCCATCTTGATCCAAAATTGAGGTCAGCTGGGCCTGCTCAGCATTTTTATACGTGCCATAGAGCTTGATAGGACATTCATTGCTTAATTGTATCATGCAGTGCACCTGTATGGAAGCATCTGCATTCATTATGTTTCTCCACTCATTCAATCAGGTTTATCTTTTAATTTGTCACCCATCTGTTTATCTGACATTGTCAATCAAGGCATGAGAGTGTAAAATCCACATATCCACCGTGCAAATTGCTTAATATACACTCTAAGTCTTTGGAAAACTACTCATGTTTTTCACCAGTCCAAAGTTTTTCTACTGTAACCAAAAACTCTCATAGACCAGACTACTAAACAGTAAAACAGGATCTGTCATCAGGTAATTTACTGAATTCTATTTCTTTTTATAATTAGTGCAATTGCCAAGCAACACACTATTGTTATCTGACGGGTAAATAATATATTGTGTTATTATATTATTCCTAACTTTTGTCCACTACTTCCTCAGATAGTTTTCAAGCTAGATGCACCAAACCATCTCTCAGCTGTCCAGCATGGTCCTGATTGGTATGTTTGTTTAAAATTCTCATAAACTCTTATTAGTTACCAAGAGAATGAATAGTAAAAATTTTGGATCACAATTTCTGTGAGATGGTGAATGAACTTTGGCAAAATGACCAAGAAAGTTGACAATTAGGTACCCATATAATTCCAATTGGTCACTAGGTGCCATTGCAATCAAAGATCAAAATTTTATAACTTTAAATAACGGAACTCCCACACCATAAATCCACAAAACTATGTACACCCAATCCCCTGCATGAGCTCAACAAATTTGCAAATTAAACCACTAATGTCTATCTCGATGGATTTTCAGCAATAAACAATATGGCCACCAATGACCAACCAACTTGAAAAAGGGTGTGGCCTACGACAATATTGGACCTAGCTCTGTGACAGTTTGTGCTATCATCATCAAACCAAATGTACATGTTAAAGGTTGATGCACTACAAATAAAGAGATTTTGACATTGACCAATAAGGGTTGCTACAAATTCTAATTTTCAGAAACCAAATTACCAAATTAAACAAAATTAGGTACATATGATGGTGTGACAGATATTTACAGAAGACTATGGAATATGGATAGGGCCAAAACATTCTTTGCCCACAATCCAAGATTTTAAACTAGGAAATATGAGTTTTTTAAAGTCGTATTTGCTATATTAATATCATATTACCGATATTTTAAAGTGATAGCCTATGAAGACCTAAGACATAGGCTAAAGTTCAGTGGTAGAAATGGAGGAACTCATTAAACATTAAACTCTCTCATTAACTGTATGATACAGGCGCAGGTACTATTGTATAATTTTGTAGGCTGATTCCTCCTGGAAGAAACGCTTTCAATTCTGTTTGATTTTAATAGCAATCAACCATATCTTTCTCCATCTTAGACATCTTTTTTTTTTCTCCGGGGGCTATACATGTTGCAATGTTAGACCAGTGTTTCTCAACCCTGGTCCTGGGGACCCACTGCCCTGCATGTTTTAGATGTTTCCCTGGTCCAAAATGATTCAAATAAATGGGTCGTCATCAAGCTCTGCAGAAGCCTGAGAACGACCCGTTCGTTTGAATCAGGTGTGCTGGAGCAGGGAGACATCTAAAACAAGCAGGGCAGTGGGTCCCCAGGACCAGGGTTGAGAAACACTCTTCTAGACTGTGCCCGTTTGCGCCTTGAAAAGTCACTGGTGGAATTCCGTCACTGTGTGCGCCGTACGTGACGTAGTCGTCCGTCCTGTGTGCTGACGTAGACGTAATTTGTGTTTGTATGTGGCCAGGGAGTGGGGGTATCGGGAGTCGGAACCGAGAAGATAAGTTACCATGGTCTGAAAATTGGAAAGGTAGTCAGCTAAATCTGTCCTTCTACATTTGAGCACATAAAACAAACGACTTGTATTAACAATCGTTTGTTGTTCAGGGGATAGTTGCGTTTTGTATGTGGAAAGAATAAAAAATAGACGTCCTAGCTCAGCGAGAAGGTCGTTCGTGTTTCTGTGGTATTTTTTCATAAATCAGTTTGACTGTTGATCACAAACAGTAACTTACTGTCTTGAAATTGAGAGTTGCCATTGTATGAACATTTCCAACGAAAATGACTTGCCGTGGGTCAGTGATACATCCAGTAATTGACCAGTTAAATAGAATTTAGCTAACATTACCTAGCGCGCTAGCTTCCTTGGTGGGCTGTTTTCCTCATACTCGGTCGGATGAACTCACGTTTGCTAACAGGCTAACAATGTCACTTGGTAACGTCCTTACTTGGTTATGTACGTTGTGTAGCTCACGTTAGTTAGCCAGTCAACTAGGTTATCGCGTGGTGTCAGACCAGTGTTTTTTTCTAGCTACCTTTTAACAGCTAAGTTACGTAACGTCCTACGTAGCTGCCAAGCTTTGTTATAGCTTGCTAAGTAACCTAAGGCAATGTAATAGACTTTGCTGTGCAATGTTCTGGAAGTGCAGAACTGGTGGTCTGCTAAATATGTCATAACTGACTATATATTAAAATGTATACGTACGCAAAATGATTATGTTTCCTGTTACTCTCACTTGTGTGTAGAAATGTGAAATCATTGCGGTATAACGTTTACAAGATAGCAAGTTCGACCAGTGCGATCTATCTAGCGTTTCTAGTACGTTAACGTTACTGCAGTATGAAAAACCGTCGCTTTGTAACAGTCACTGGTTCACATGCCAGTATTCGTGTATTCAGTATTCAGTATCCATGTTTCCACTATTTGTTTGTTGTACGATGATAGAGAAACGTTGCCTGAATAACCGCATAGCACAGCTGTGTCCATTAGCGAATGTATTCAGACGTTATTGTTATTTAGCTGAAGGCTTTACAGGTCAGACATAAAATATGTCTTGGGTATTGGTACTGACATTGTCATTTTTGTCAATGTGTGTACCGACCGTAGGTGAAGAGAGGCAGGGATGGCGGTGTGTGCGCTGACCATGCTGGACGGAGTGGGCGATGAAGTCACAGTGGCAGGTGGGGCCGTCCTGCTGGCCCTGGCACTGATCCTAGCCTGGCTCTCCACCCACGTGGCTGAGCGTGGGGACCACATCCTGGGCACCATTTTGACAGCGGGGGCCCACGTGTCGCTCATCGGGCTGGGGGGCGGAGACGCGTACATCGGGGGGCCCTCTGGCCCTGACGCGTCCGAGCCGCCGCCGGCCTCCCGTCCCCAGGAAGACAAGCCCGACGACGAGGACCCAGATGCGGGTGAGGCCGCGGGGGAAGGGGAGGGTGCGTCCGGGGCCAACGTCGACCAGCTGCTGAACATCCAGGGCCTCCGGAAAAGGGCCGCAGGGACCGGCAGCAAGCCACGCCCCTCGCCGGCCGACAAGCCCGAGGAAGAGGAGGAGGAGGAGGAGGAGGAGAAGGAGGAAGGAGAGGCGGACCGAAGCCCTAAGCAGGTGACCGCCATCACTGTCCGTCTCAAGTTCATCAATGACACGGAGGAGCTGGCTGTGCTCAGGCCCCAGGACACCGTGGGCCTCCTGAAGAGGTGAGGGTGGCATCCATATCAGCAACACTGAAAAAAAGTCTAACAGAAGAGCCTGAAACTAAACCAGGCCTGGATTTTGCCTTATAAGATACGCTGACCTTTTCTACCACCCCTTGATGGCCTTTGTGTCTTTCCCTCTCTCTCTCTTTATTCCCAGCAAGTATTTCTCTGGTCAGGAGCGGCAGATCAAGCTCATCTTCCAGGGGCAGCTCCTCCAGGACCCCGGGCGAACGCTGGTCTCGCTCAACATCACCCACAACAGCGTCATCCACTGCCACGTCTCCCAGTCACTCCGGGAGGGCGGGGCGGAGGGGGTGCCCCGCCCGGTCCCGGGGGCGGCCCAGGCAGAGCCCGGGGGGGTGGGTGTGGGCGGCAGCGCTGGGGGGGTGGGCCTGGCGCTCAACACGGGCAGCCTGGTGGTGCCCGTCTTCGTGGTGATGCTGGCCGTGGTCTGGTACTTCCGCATCAACTACCGGCAGTTTTTCACCGCTCCGGCCACCATCTCGCTGGTGGGCGTCACCATCTTCTTCAGCTTCCTGATCTTTGGGATGTACAGCCGGTGAGACAAGGAAAGGGGGCTGAGGTAGAGCAGCGAGAGCGTATAATGAAGTAGCTGTCCTTTTGGCTTTTACTGCAGCCGGTGCTAGCAAGGAGAGCATGTGGTGCTCGTATCAGGCTCGCGTGAGTGAGTCTGTGAATGGGTGAAGGAGAGTGAGTGAGTCAGTGAATGGGTGAAGGAGAGTGGGTGAGTGAGTCAGTGAATGGGTGAAGGAGGGTGGCTGAGTGAGTCAATGAATGGGTGAAGGAGAGTGGGTGAGTGAGTCAGTGAATGGATGAAGGAGAGTGGTGAGAGTGAATGGGTGAAGGAGGGTGGCTGAGTGAGTCAATGAATGGGTGAAGGAGAGCGGGTGCGTGAGTCAGTGAATGGATGAAGGAGAGTGGTGAGTGAGTGCTTGGGTGAAGGAGGATGGCTGAGTGAGTCCATGAAAGGGTGAAGGAGAGTGAGTGAAGGAGAGTTGATATCAATATGATATGTAGCAATGCATGGGCGTTAATGGAAGAGGGTATATACAAAGCTAGGATCAGGGCTAATGTTTTGCCTGTTAGGAAAGGAAAAAACAAGTATATAAGTGTCAAACTTTTACGCTGAACGAATTCAACAGGGTTATGATGCAGAGGTCTGTTTTGGGCTGATTTTATACAATTGCACGAGTCGTCATCATTTCACGCCAGTGTGATAATCACGCAGAGTGAAGTGTTGCCTTTGATCCCTTCCTGCAAAGTCATCTCACTCTAAAAAGCATAGATCTTCCTTGTACTATTATTGCAAAAAAGAAGGACTTGATCAAATTGAAGGAAATAAGTGTATTTTCTCTGTCTGTCAACCCCCCGCCCCCCCACCCACCTCCCCTCTGTACACGAAGCTTTTCCGAGAACAGCATTTCCAAACAATAGTGTGGAAATGTGAACCATGTGTTTCAAGTTTAGGCTAGCCTTGCAGCGTTTCCAGGCCGCTCTAGTGAGCTAAGAACCGCTCCTTGCCCCACATGTTTTATATTATTCCCCACTTTTGAACGAGGGTGTGGTGCATGGAACGGCACTAGTATGCAGTGTCTTATCATTTCATATCGTGTCCTCGGTTCTCATCCCGTGTCATTTTGTCATTTTTACGGAGCGCAACTGCTCTCTCGCGTGCTTCTCCAATCTGGTTCCTATCACCGGGCACGGCAAGGACAGACTGTTCCGAAATCCACATGAATACAACTGGAAGAACAGCGTCTTAGGATGAAGTGTATCACATGTTGCACTTATCACGGTATCACTAATTCCTATATACTATACTAAATGACGTTTACTGATATCTAAGAAGGGGGGGGGGGGGTGTACATAACACAAAAATAGCATCTCTGAAGCCAAACCCCCCTCCCTTTTTTGGCTGTTTCACGTCCCCCGTCCCAGAGCGTTGAAATGGTTGCCTGGAGAAACTGAAAGTGCACCTATTCATTCAGGTGACTGACGATGCACCCGTGGTCTGATCAGAGATTAGCGCCCTGCATTAAGCGCAGCACTGCTGTTCGGTAGTCTAAGCTGGCTTGCTTGGAGGTTCATAGCTCTACGGCTATTTTTACGGTTAGGTTTAAGAATAGGCCATGAGGTGTCCAGGTCGGAACATTGCTTCTGTAGAGGTACTACGGTCATAACTTTGTTCTTAAATTAATGTTTAAAGTGTGATTTCTGCTCCAAGCACTCTTGTTTCTATGCCTAAATATGCCAGCATAATTAAAAAATCATTTGAAATGAATGTGTACTGTATAATAATAAAAAAAAAAGCTTGTTTTAAAGACAAGCCTGTATGTAAATAAACAAGATGAAATTTACTGTACATAGTTGAGCGTATGGACCGGATGAAATTGCATTTGGCACTTGGGGGTTGTGTGTGGTAAGAAGAATGTGGGTGTGAGAGTTCATCATGTACATGTCTTTAGGCTCTGCTTCATTTTTAAGGAGATCCTTTTCCTCTCCGACTCCAGTGCTGTTGTGAAATGGATGTTTTGCACTTTGCCGTTTAGTGTCGTTTGGATTAAAGGTTCTCAAGCCAATTAGCTCTATCCGTGTCTGTGCATGCAACAGTCAACAGAGCGCACCAAAGAAAGTGCATGCAAGCACGCCACTCCTTAACTGTAGCTACCCGAGAGCTATATAAAAATATGGTTTTTGAGTCCTAGACTGACGCTACAGGAAGAAGGTGAAGACGGGTAGATCTGTAACCAACGCTCAGCCATATCTTCAGACGACCAGACCTGCTGTGCTGACTGAATGGCGTTTGCTCAAGATGTTATTAACATTTAAAACTCTTCATAGTGATCCTTGTCTAGAGTTCACCGCTGTCACCATTTAACATCGTGCACAGAGCAGGAAACTTGGCTTGGACTAATCAGATGGAGAGGGGAGTGTTTCACTCATTACATTGCAGGCATTTAGCAGACGCTCTTATCCAGAGCGACTTACACAACTTTTACATAGCATTTTACATTGTATCCATTTATACAGCTGGATATATACTGAAGCAGTGCAGGTTAAGTACCTTGCTCAAGGGTACAACGGCAGTGTCCTTACCCGGGGATCGAACCTACAACCTTTCGGTTACAAACCCAGTTCCTTACCCACTGTGCTACACGCCCTCCTCACCAGATGATTATCCAGCCAATCTTCTAAGGCTACCCGGCCAATCTTCTGAGGCAGTGCTTGAGGAAATTGGATTGTCTACAGACATAAAATGAAATGCATAAGTGTGTTTACTTGTCGTCGTAGGGATTCGGGCACCTGCATAAGGGAGTGTGTGGCACAGGGGGGCAAGTGCACCTCCATGTGGTTCAGACGAAGGGTCCAAACTGTCAGATAAAAACAGCCAAGGCAAACGGTATGTGTCAAGCCTGATTGTGTGTCACGTGACCTTTTACCATTGGCTGCAGTCAGTTTCCTATCGGAAGGTTAACAAGCATGAAACCACCCAGACCCACGGCGCACCTGTACAAAGTGTCATGAGTAAAAATTTGCTAACTATATAGCTAGCTAGCTATGGCATGTCCTCACCTCTGTAACTTTATTTGTTGTCCTCCGTGTGTCCATACATCTGTAATCTGTATCGGTTGTACGCGCTAACTAGGTTAACTAAAGTAGGCGAAACACTAACATGTTAGGGTTAGCTAAAGTAACGTTAGGCGATAAAGCTGTGCTTAAAAATCTTGTGCCGTACCACCTGCGCATGCGTCCTACTAAACAGAGCACCACCTGCGCATGCGTCCCACAAAATGTCCCTCAAAGTTCGTCCATGAGTGAGTGACCACAATTTGCCATGCATAGCCCACGGCGGCAGTCCTGCCTGCACGCGGTGGGAAAAAGTAGATTGACACCACAGACATTGTTGTCGGAGTAGATTTTCCAGTTACAAGCACAATTATCCTCTTCAGTATTACGCACCTGTTGGCCTTGCCATTATTTTCAGTTTGTTTTTCTTAAACGATTGAATTGCATGTGATAATACGGTATATTCATTTCCTAATATGCCTGAAACACTGTCCTTGAGTGGATCCAGCTGGTATGACCTCAGCTGTTGATTTAGGAAAATGACTGACTAATGTGTGCACTGGAGTGTGGAAAGAATACAGTGACAAAGCTGACGGACACTTGATTTTATTTACATGAAAAGGCATCCACAGTACACTATGAGACAAATCAAAAATTTCTTTGAACAAATAAGCTGGCTGTACATCATGGAGTCCGTATACACACAAACACATGCACATACTCATGTGTGTGCGGGGGAGGGGGGGGAAGCCTTGTTTCACATCGGCTGTTTTTTGGTCTCGCTTCCAATACCATCATATAGACTTGAGACCAGGGTGAGGTGACGGAACTCGTCACGTCACGTCGCCAAGCAACACACAGTAAGCATCGCTAACACAGAGGCCTTCCCCATTCTTCTGGCCAAATAGTCCCTTCAAGGCATAGTGCCTTAAAAAAAACAAGTTCTCAGCTTTGATTTAGCTGTGTTTAAAGTCAAAAAATGTCATTTCAATAAACGTCTTTGAAAGGGGCAACTACAGACAAACTCATTACATGAAAACCTGACCAGCCTGCTATAATCGCACACAATTATTTTTGAGAAAAATATCCTTTTGCCCTAAAGCCAAAACCAAAAGCCCATAATAGGCTGCACTTCTGCAGCCTGGGTGGCTGAAAGAAATAGTGAGTGTAATGCATTTGTAAAACAAAAAGGCTAGTCTCTTGTTTGCAGCAATGAGAGACTATGAACTGAATTACAAAGGGAGAAAGGCATTTCCTTTTGGTACCACAGAACCCTGGGGAAGATTACTCAGAAAAAAACGCAGTTTCATGCTACAGTGATCATGTCAACGTTCTCAAACTTGAGGTATAGAGACACAGCATTAAACTTCCAGCAATGTGCACAAGCACAAGTGTTTTAACGCTGATCATTTTTGAGACGCATTATGCACAAAGCAAGTTGATGCAGACTACTGTGTAACATTATTTTGCAATAAGCAGTGGTGAGACTGCGTGTGTCAAAATAGTGATTCATGATTCTTTTACACGCGCACACACGGGTAGGCACAAAAACCACAATACCCATACACACCTATAAGTGCAGACACACCAATACGCTCACCCACAGGTACACGAATACCACCACACCTTCTCACAGACATCCAAACAGTGGCATAATCAGATTACACTGGTACACGTAAACCTCCAAATACTCTCACACGTACACATACACAGCGGCACCCTTACAGATGCGTATGGATGACCCAAATACACGCACACGTACAACGGCATGCTCAGAGACATGCATGTAAACCTGCACGCGCGCACACACCGACATGCAAACCAAAAGCAGCTTCACAGACACTCAATGGTACACTCGCACACCGAGTCCTCAAACACCTATGTGCAACACGTTGTCCCAAATGGCCACACTCACCTACCACGCATCAGCATTCCCGTTGGAGGACGCTTATGTACGGCCAATGGCAAAGTACGAAAGCTTTTGTGCCGCGCTTTCTTGGACCGCCTCGTCCAGCGGCCCCAGGGATACTAACAGCACCACGCTGAGTTGAGTCTTAGGGTTTCTTTCTCATTTCAAAACATCAACAAAAAAAAATAAAGGTATAACAAAACATCAGCTTAATGAGTTTCAATGCCATCAGTATTTTGGATTGGTCCTACACTTTGAAACAGTGCAATCGAAATGAAAAGCACAATGATTGTATCTTAAGGAATGATCCAATGGTCATGAGATTAAAACTGTCCCTTTGTGAACTGTTCACATCCATTCACCTTTTCCAGAATTACTTCCATGTCTTACAAAAAAAAGTAGAAATAAAAACACAGAGAAAACGCCATTGGTACATTATGGATAATAACCCGTGCAAGGAGGCGGATTCAGAACCAGCGTGTTTGAATGGTTCTCGTTTCGAACTGTAGTTTCCCCCTGTGCAGATACACATTCTCACTGTTTCAGCGAGATGCCAGACAAGACCTAATTCAGATCTACAACTTGAGGAACCTCCTGTGAATCCAGGTCTGGACAGTACACTCATTACCCCCAGTGATTTGATCTAGTGTGACCCAAGGTGGAAACACATCTACAACAACCCCCACCTCCCCCTTCCGCCTGTGTTTCTGTCAGGATGGAATTCCACAGGACATGAAGTAAGAAGTGTGGCTTCCTTGTGGGGGTGTCTGGCTACTGTTAGGTAAACAGGTGGTGACAGTGAACAATGTTGCAGAATGGAAGAGGTGGGTTTTCATGTGCCTTAAGGGGTCGGAGGTCAGGATGTAGATAAAAACCTTGCTTGGCCGTCGCTGCCACACTCGTCCACGCCCACCTCGGGTCTCGAGCAAGTGCTGTGCTGGGGTGGGGAGGGGTAAGGAGGGTGGTGCGCATGCTAGTTCATGTCATCGTAGATGCTGGTGCTGGGGGCCGTGGCCAGTTTGGGTTTTTTCTTTCGGTTTGAGGGGCCCAGGCCTCCTTGCGAGCAGCTGCTTCCGCCCCCACCAACGCCCCCGCCTCCGCCTCCTCCAGCACTGTTCAGACCCAGAGACGGCTTCTTCTTCTTAGGCTTTTTGGAGTCAGAATTGTTGGTGCCTGAGAGCAGCAAACAAAAACAAACAAAAAACAAAAGCATGACAGACAATAAGAAAGAGGAAACATTCTGGGGAAGGAAGTAATCACCAGTCCAGAATCTCCCAACCTGCAGACCCCAAGTCCAAAACTGCCAAGAACCTGTTCATTCACCTTCACCCTAGTGCATGCTCATGGTATCCAACTGAAAAACTGCTGCTACAGGTCTGGTTATTCTGACCTAGCTGGGCAGCTAGCTTCCCTGCCAGAGCTGTCTGGCCTCTCGTATCTATCAGTTCACTGGCCAATTATACAGTAAGTTCCTCCCCTCTGAGGAAGGCAAAAGCTGCTTGTTCTCCTTTCTGGCCTCCCTGTGGTGATATACCAACCACCATCAGAACAGCAGTCACACACCAGCTTCTAAAGCCTTCAGAAAACCTGCATTCCTCAAATCAAGAAAATACTCAATATATAGGCTGTAAAAGCATGTAAAACTGATACACAAATAGACATTTTTTGTAGGATTCCTTGCAACTTCTGTAAGTAATCTGTACATTTCTGAATAGGATATAAGGGTTTGCATGCACCCATTTTATACATGGGCATGCATAAATACTCACTTGCTTTCGAGGAGGCCGAATCAGAGGGGGAGATGTCTGAAGACCCATCCCAGTGTAGACGGCTCATCAGTGCCTGTCCATCGGGGGCATCGTACCCATCACTCTCCTCAACCCCATCCATATCGGGCAGCGCCGACCTTCCAACAGAAGCAAGACACACAGGAGACTCATCACCCACAGCCAGGCTTACTGGAGTGCCTGTAAATCTCGCCCATGGAACAAAGGCACGATCCACCTGCAACAGAAGGGGATGGACAAGCACAGCAGGAGCACACACACACAGACGGACGAACAGACAGACACACCTTCCTTCCTTTGTTCATCCATCATAGTTGATGATGACCATGGCACGTCTCATTGTGTTGGGTTTGGGTGAGTGCGCAGATGGCTGAACAGACCAATCTGAGCCCGGAATTCTCTGTGGCACACTGGACAGGTCAGGGAGGATGTACAGCTCTGAGGTGCAGCCACAAGTCTTTCTTTGGCCGATTTGCGCTGCTGCCTCTTCAACATAACACAGGAGCTACTCCTGCTCTCACAGAGGACTGCACCTTCCTGGCCTTTTCTTCTCCAGGCAGGTCGGTCCTGAGCTAAGGGTTCCCAGCTTTCCAGGTCAAGTCCAAAGCTCCTCAAGGAGGCTTTCAGAGTATCCTTGTATGCTTTTTGGGGTCACATAGCGCTCGCTTGCCATTTTTCAGCTTGCCAAAGACTTGTTTTGGCAGTCTTGTACAGGCATTGTGGTCACATGGCCAGTCCATCTGAGCTGTGCCTTCGCAAGCAGGGTGGGGATGCTGGGAATACTGGCCTTGCTGAGGACTTCAGTGTCAGGGATTTTGTCCTGCCACTTGTTCCTCAGCAGTTTCCTCAGACAGCTCAGGTGGAGGTGGTTCAATTTCCTGGCATGGCGCTGGTAGACTGTCCAGGCTTTGTACCCATACAAAAGAGTTGGTAATACAGCCTGGTAGACCTTCAGTTTTGTCTCCTGCTTGACACCAGTCCTTTCCCACACCAAGTCACGTAGATGTCCAAAGGCTGCACTGGCCTTGACAATCCTGATGTTAACTTCATCATCATCTGCACAGCACGAGACAGAGTACTTCCAAGGTAAGTAAACTTGTCAACGGCTGAGAGCTTTTGGTTGTTCACAAAGACACGCACAGACACCCACACACACACACACACATACTGACACAGTTAAAGTAATGTTTCAGGTGCTCATGTCAAGTATAATGAAATTAATTCCACCAGCCTTTCTGGGGAAAAATGAGCATATCTAATGAAAACTCCAGCACTAATGCAGACAGACAACAACCTGTAGCTAAATCGGCACAGGAGCGAGGCACACCATGATCCAGCTGCTAACTCAGCAGCTGCCTGGGGGGGACAGTCTGGGGTAAAATCGATAAGAGCTGTGTCCAGTAGTCTCCCAGAAGCATGTTGGTCGGAGCACCCATGCCAAATGCTAACAGGGTTCTCATGTTCAATGCATTTTCAGCACCACTGACTGAGAATTATGGGTGTAGAGGGGTATATTAAAAAGTCCCACCACAATGGGGAGGGGGACTGACAGACAATAAAATTTAGGTAAGTTACCGATTCTGTGTCTTACACATTTCAGAATCGCTTCTTCAGTTTATCAAAATGAATTCAATACGAGCACACTGGCACACTGTTGGTGTTGCCCATCCCTGACTTTTGGGCCTGCTGAGTGGTCATCAGCAGGTCTGCGTGTGTGGGTGTGGGTGGGGCACTCACGCGGCTGGCCCCAGGAGGAACACCCGCACGGTCCTCCTCTGCTCGTCCGTGTGCTGGGGACACCGCAGTGACCTGGTGGGATACAATGTGGCATTAAAACTAACCGCAACGTTACCTATACCGTAGCACTGCCTCCACCTGGAGTAAAATACGGCAGGCAGCATCTTCACGTGCGGCCCATGTTATTAAAAAAGTTACATAATATGTGTGCCGACTTGCTACAATCAATTAAATTGTAAAAACTGCCATAAGAATCCAGTTAACTTTTTAATATACATTAGCCATAAAATACATGCAAATTTAACAGACTTGCCACCATTGTGTACCCAATTAATGTCCCAGCTCAGTCTGTGCATCTTTGGCAAGGAAAGTGATCACATGCCTAGAAAATTTCATTTGAACTTTCAGCTTTCACCACTATTCATTTAGAGCAGTATGTTCTTTCCATTCAACCTTCCACTGTATAATGACCACAGCTTACCCACACTGAAGCTACTGAAGTGCACATCATTCTTTTCACCTGGAAGAGTAGGCTAAAATCCATTTTCAAAGTGTTTTTTTTGAAGGAGGGGGGACACAGCACTTACAGACTTAACTCCCAGACCACCTGTGGCACAGCATGAAACAGAACCAGCAACCTCAATGTTCTCTAAGGTTAAGAGTGAATCCCTGGACCTCCGCTTTCCTGAACCTAGATAAGCATTTTGGTTTTTCCCCAGATGTGAGTACCTGGGAAACCAGGACCTCTTAAGTGTGTGGGTGCGTGTACATTTAACAGGCAGAAATAAAATGTGTATATTAGTAGTGTTGATAATTGGTTGTTTCTTCATAGCTCAGCACTGCAGTGCGCATTGGGAGATGATGGGGGGGGGGGGGGTTGACATAGCACTCAGATCCTTACCGTGTGCACATCTTCTTGGTATGCTCTGATATCACACCACATTGCTGGAAAAACAAGAAGGAATGTAACAGTTACAAAGTCAAAGGCAGGAACAGAAACTCCATTAAGAGAAAAATGATGGAGGGGCAGAGAAAAAAAAAGTTACAGAAAGTGATTTGCTGTTCTAACGCCAGCCATATACGGACATGCTATCAGATCCATCCAAGCAGACCTACCACAAAAAGCACAAAAATATAGTAATTCGGCCTTGGGCAAACCATCCCTGATTGGGATGGGGGTGGCTCCTTGGAGATGGGTATTTTTAATAAACAGCAGCATTTCCCAGTCCAGACTGCAGACAATCACTCAAGCAAAATATCAGTACAGGGAGAGTAGTAGCTTTCAGGTGGCTTCAGTTTCTTTCAGCTTTCCAAAAAATTGCATTAGACAAAAACTCCCATGCATGAGGAGCTGTTCTAGTGTGTAGAAGAACCCTACGGTGTATCGAATCGAGACCCTGCCAATGTGGCCAGCAGCTCTATGCACAGGGCTATGAACAATTTGTGGATGACAGTAACTCATCATGCACCAGCAACCGTAAATCGGGCGTTTCTTCAGTTGAGCACCTCATGAAGTGTCATGGAGAGCTGACATCACGTGTTTTGGAGAAGATTCTCCCAAACTGATAGCAGAGGTTGCAGCAATGAGGGCTGATAAACATAACTGGCCATTCCAAATTTGGAGAAAAGGACAGAAAAAAGCCATAACAACAGAGGTAGGGTTGTGTCAAGTGCTGTGCTCCTGCATACCCAGCATAATTCCAAGCAACAAATTCAAATGATTTAATGCATGTTCCTTTCATCTTTGTATAAATACAATGAACAAGGCGATGGCATGGAACAGTACCAGTATGGTGCTCTTACCGTCGTTAGCAAAGACCTCAGTTCCTCCGGCCCCAAGGTTTCGTAATTGATGCCCGAGTTATAGTTGTACTGCAAGGGGGACAAGACAGACTCTCAGCTCCATACTGCATACACATATGCAACCTGCAAAAGCTTAATTACAAGCACACTCACCAATTAGGATGCAAGTGTTAATGTTTGTTTACCAACTGAAGTACAAATGTAACATCCCAGGCATTACCTTGTAGGGGTCAGCGTTGACGCTGCTACTGATTTCCCCTGCAAATACAAGAGAGCAGGCCGTAAGTCATGCCATCACGCTGGGCATGCTCAGTGCCACTCCAGCACACGATGCTAATCCTGTGTGCGCACACACACATCCTTAAAACCCAGACGCACTAAGCTGTTCAGTTATTTTTCAGCTCATGTTCTTCAAATGTGAACTAGCATGTATTCAAGGGTTCAACAGTGAGGATGTCTCAAAACATGACACCGCTATTTTTTTTCTTGACACAAAAAAATGTTTTCTCCCCCCTCAACAAAGCAGACAAATACATCCGTCATCAGATTAATAGCCCATCTAAATTAGTACATATTCCTGAATCAAAACTAAAGACATAAATACTGTACAACCAAACTGACATATTTCATGATTTCATGCAAATGGACAAGGGACTGTTTCCAAAACATACATTTCAGCCCATCAAATTCAGTGCAGAATTAAATATGCAGCCCACATATACAGATATGACAGCATTTTAGGCACTTTCCTCTTACAAGATCACTGAGGGGAGTTCACACATTATACCCCTTTATTTATTCATGTCCTCTCTTAACCTTTACTCATGTTGCTTAAATAAATACAGAACAGCTCTTGATATGACGCTTTGGTCAGGAGCAATCTTATTCAAGCATGATTTTTTTATTTTTATCATTGGGGCTGAAGTACCAGGCGAGAGAACATATGGTTGCAAGGTTTTAGCGTTTGAGCAGACTCACTAAGGAGAACCAAGCCAAAAATGGAGACTCATGGTCTCATGAAAAAGGTCATTTTAAACACTTGCATTCAACTTTTTTTAATGGATGTATGATTTCTAAATATTGAACAATGGATTTCAAAAAGTCTCAAAGCCCAAAATGAAAGGTGACTCAGACGAATTCGGTTCAGATCGTTTATTACATGGGGGAGGAGGGCACGTCAACAGGCATCGCTTGAGGACTCCCAGAAAGGATAGCAGCGCTCACAATTTACACCTTTTTTGTCCATAACACAACTCTGGCACAGGTGGGACACAGTGATGGGATACATTCAGCTCCATAAAATGCAGATATATATGACACAGAGCAACAAAAAAGGCAAAAGAAAAAGTACTCATGGACTAAAACTACAGACACAAAGACACTAATGGATTACATCTAGAGCAGCCATTGAGCTGAATTCAACAGATCAAACTGCAGTTACTAACATCATAGTCCGTCTAGTAAAGGAACTGTAACCTATAGTCGATGTCATCATTTCCACAGGACAAGAGTGTTTTATGGATAGTACCAAAGGTCACTTTATCACCTTATTTGCCTCAGTGAGATGAGGAAAAAAAGTCTGGTATTTGCTTTTCATGGAATATCCACGGGTGCGACCCACGCGATGTCAAGTAAAATTAGGCAGACAAACTATTGCACATGAATGTCCAGGTATCACAGCAGGATTGTTGCTTTTTTTCCCCACAACACTGCTTTCATCCAATAAAGCACCTGTCAAACACAGATTCTGTGAAGGACTACAATGTTCATTACGTGAAGAGAGCAGGAGGATGCTCACTTCATATCTGAGTCTTGAGAAAATCCTGAATTTCAGCTGGTCAACAGTGTAGGGCTCAGCGCTCGATTGCTTCTGCCTTCCAGAGCCAGTCAGGGTTCTCCCCTCCATTTCCTACTTGAGTCCACAAACTATTTCTGCTCTCTCAATCCCTGATTTTGTGAATTATGATTATTTAAGGAGGCCAGCCTGCACCTAACATGTCAGTAAAAATCTGACATTCACAACATTAAAAAAATAATAAAAATGATTATGTAAACTGAACTTTCGCCAGAATGTAGAATGCAAATCGCACTACTGCAATGTTGTTCTAAACATCCTTAAGATTCGAGAGAAATCTGTCAGTGGCGTAGGTTTTTTGAGGGAGACAGAGGATTATGGGTATTTCCTGAGGGCTTCCTGTCTCCCCTGTCACTGAGGAAACGCCTCATCTCTCAACAGCACAGACGGGCTCTCCTGATCCTCCACTCGCCGCTTGTGGCCCAGTATCGCTGAAACGACCAAGACAGTCAACATTCACAACACCCACACAGACTCAGTTTATACATATACAGCCAAAACAACACACACGATCAACGAAAACATCCATCCTGACACAACAGCAGCAAGCCATTGACATTGCAGTCCGGACGCAGACCTTTCCTCAAAAACAATTTCCTTCTATATTTACATTTTATTTTATGTGTGTTAAACTACAATGGCTATAGTAATAACACACCAATTGGAGCCAATGTGCTTTCAACAAGTTATTAGTGCAACAATCATTAAAACATCAACACCTTGTTTTCTGATCTGTTTTTCTGACTTTTTATTAATGGAATTAGAATTTGACGGCAATATATAACAGACCTTGCACCAAACACTACTCATGATGCACAAGTTGTAGCAAATGATGAATATATTCAATTTTCAGGGGTGTTTGATATAAACAACTTACAATTCGGGGTTTACTATTTCCATCAATAAAGAAAATAAATAAATAAATAAATAAAATGGTGAGCCAGCAGTGTTTGGTTTTACTTTTGATACTAAAAGACATACAAAATTGAACATTGTATGGGATTATAAATGCAAAAATTGTGATTAATTAGCCTAGATTTTTCTGACTATCTTGAAATGTTGTAACCCCATTCTCTGCAACTCATGCAGACTTTGCCATATCAACACTTGACCTCCCACCCACATGTAGTTTCACAGTCTTACATTTGAAACACAGAGGCTGCCATATCATGCAGTCATTCAGAAGACAATCAGCATCAAAATGGAAATCTCACACTGCTAAATAACTAAAAATGGCTGTGATTTCACTGAGCCAAACACAGCCAAAAGCCACAAGTCAACACGGTCTAGGCACTCGTGGAACCAAACAAACGCACAGCGAACGTATGCGTACAAACACGCGTTCCTGGAGGAAATCTGACTCAGATGTGCACACAAACACACACTTACACGAGAAACCAAGGGCCACACTCTTCAGGGGAGGACAATTGCACAAGTGGAAGAGGTGAACTTCAATAAACTACACCTAAAAACGTACACTACTGACCTACCTTTAAAATATACACAAGCCCTGTCACTGCTGACCAGAGCTACAAGGCCCTGTGCTCCACAGATCACAAGACAATGTTCATTCAACAACGCTCTGAGAAGTATTACTGCACTATGCTAAAATTGTGAAGGGGAAAAATCCACAGCAAAAACATTTCTGATTTCTCAAGTCAAATGTGATGTAATCAGCAGCAAATGCTATCGCAACTAAAATCTGGTTACTGATACATGTTATACGATTGTAGTTCCTTACCAATAGCAATTTTATGATTAACACTCAGATGCTAGCTTAGGACTTCAGGGTAAAGTTCCTCATTTTATTTTGTGGTCAGACATTTAATGGTGCAAATCTCACAGCCAAAAAAGGGTTGTGGTATCTGTCCATTAAGTTAGCTTTTTGCAAATCATTTCTTTAAAAGTGATTTAATGATATACCATTTTAAACTATGAAAAGAGAAAACTCCAGTCCTCATTTTAGTCAGGATATTTCTTAATTAATCTCATCAGTCAAGTGAAGGGCTCTATAGAGTACCACCAGCTTGAGAGGGCTCCATTACACAAAGTCACATAAATTCCCACAGTGCACCTATTCAGATCTTACCAGTTAATATACTATAATAGGGTAGTGGGAAGCGATCAAAAACAGGACCAATTTTGCCAAGACTCTAGATACAAAATCCTCTAAACCCAGTAAGCATCCTAATACCACCTGGAGATGCCAGGACACAGAATGTGGAGTGCCATGCCAGTAGAACACACAAGAGTACTGTAGCAAAGCATTTGCTTCAGTGAGACCATAATCCGACTGATGTTTGCTTTGAGGAAAGAGAGACACTTGAACAGATGATAAAAAGAGATTAGGAAACCTGACAGGCCTGAAACAGGAAAATCTTTGGTTAAACAACAGAACAAAAACAGTTATTTGAGCATAATAGTTCAAGTCTAAAAGAAGTCCAGAACTTGGCATGTCTTAAAATGTATCCCAATTGTATTTCTCTTTGTGTACTATTCCAAACTCAAGTGTTTATTTTATTCAAACTCGAGGGGAAGACTCATAAAGTCTGAGTTGACAAATTGTAATTATACTTCCTGAATAATACAAAAATTCCACTATTTTGTTGTTTCAACAAGCTGGCAGTGAGTAGAATTCCCATTGTTCAGCTTGATATAATAAGTTCTTAAGCAAGCTGGCCATATTTATCCACTTAGTGAACAAACAGCAAAGTCATTGTTTGGTGCTGAGGCTGTTTATGACCTGCTGAAATAATTTCCCTTTATTTGTGATATAAAATTCAACTCACCATTTTTATGTTTTAAGGATTTTGATCTTCTGGGAGAATTTGGATTCTGGGGTGAAAACGAGAAAGAGAAACTTGTCACAGTACCCATTTCACCATTTGGAGGAGGACTTAATTCACACCTCTGCACACTTCTACAGATAGCATAACTAAAATATTTGCACATACTTCCAAATAACCATAAAGGTGCAAAGGCTAACTTATATTAGGATAACAGCACAAACCACACACATTTTCTTTTGTAACTATGTACTATGTAATCATTGGTATTACTCACCAATGACTGGCAGAAATTCAACTAAAAGGTCCAGAAATCTCAAACTTTAGGGGTCACCAGTATACATTGTTCTTTACGCAAGGAAGACAAATGAATATTGGATGTTTAACAACACCTGGACCATTGTGTAACCCCCAAGTCAAAAAGGGAACAGCACTGTCAGGATAAATCAGAGAGCATAAGTATCCTCACAGAAAACTGCCAAGCTCATGAGATGACACACTGCAGCAATAAAACTTCAAAATTCTAGGATGTTTCAAAGAATGTAAAAATACCTTATCTGACTTTCTCTTCTTGGCTGAAAGAAAGAAGAAGAAAGCCTGTCAGGCAATGTGCAAGGATTCAAAGTACTTACAACAATAAAAGGATACATAAAGATGGTTAACGGAATGCTTGGGAAGGAACCAAACCTACAGTGCAAATGCATCCACCAGGAGATGACTGTCCACACAAATCACAGAGAACCGCTTTCACATTCAGTTGTTTCAAATCGGGCTACAAAGCCGTATTGAGCAATGTTTCAGGACATCATGAAAGCAACATGAAAAATGTTTTTTTAAATGTAGTTTCAGGTCAGTTTTTTTACTTGATGTCATCAGTACAATTAACTGACTGAAAACCCAGGAAAGAATGTATTAAAAAAAACAGCCTTGCCTCTAAGGGAAAAGAGCCAACAGCAGAGGAAACTGCCTCACTTCAGTGGGAAATGCACAAGGTTCATCTCACCTTTCTTTTCTGACCCGTATGACCAGTCATTGTCATTGATGTCATCGTTGTCCTCCTGGTCACTCTCTGATTTATTCATATTGTTGCTGCTGGCTATTCTGTGGGCAGAATGGGGAATATGGATAAACTGAAGGAGGAATACTGCGGAGTGCCCTCACAGAAAAATGCACACAAGATGCAGCTTCAAGCGCTGGTACATTTGAAGCCCGTAATTTTCACACAGCTATGATGCCCCGGACTGCAGGAACACGGTGAAGTCGCACAGAGCACCAGTAACCCCCGACTGACCTGCGGTTGGCGATGCGGCTGCTGTTCCGGCCCATTCCCAGGCACTTCTCCAGGTGTGGGGCAAAGCGTGAGGCCGCAATGCTGCGGCTGCAGTTGGGACACACACATTCCTTGTTCTTCCACTGATTGTACACCTGCCCAAATATGTCCACCCCTGGCTGGTCCACAATTTCTGCAGAAAGTGCAAAATAGACACCTCCTCATCAAGGGTATAACCTCACTAATGTTATGTGTCGATGTAACATAAATGATATATTATAGCTGTATTAGGCTTTCAGGCTGATGCTGCAGCACGAGCTTTGGAACAGAGGGCAGCACTACTATGCTCAAATCCCAGCCACCAAAAGATTCTCACCAAAGTCCTTCATGCTCTCTTGGTCAGTCTCATCAAGTAAGAAGTACCCTTGCTTGACTGCCCGGTGCACCTCAAAACACAGGCCCAGGCATGCATCCTCCACCAGGTCTGAGTAGATGTCATGAGCTATGGCCTTAAAAGTACAGAACACATTCAGCACAAACTTTGAATAAAGACTAAACACTCCAAGCAAGCAACCCTTAGGCCATGTTAATGCACACTGTGATGATACTTGCATAGTTCAGTGCAAAGGTCACATCTTCAACAGTGCATTACATGTAATGTCTGTCTTATTAAATTAAAAAAGAGAAGCACCACTGTGTAATTACGATATTTGTATTCCCAACCATCACTGCAGCAGGCTCAAACACAAAATAATTGCATGTGTAAAAAGCCAAAACAGACGTGACGATCAAAAGCAGGACAGGGTAGTAGTGAGATGGCTGAATGGCCCATTATGGTCATTATGTATTCTTATGTTCTTAGAATTCCTTCACTCAGTTCATGTTGTTAAAGCTACTGAACCCCCCCCCCCCCCGAATGTTTGGATGTGAGGCCAAGCAACACTCACCTCCAGCTTGGTGTTGTCCAGGCCTGACAGAGACATTTCCTCCATTTTCATTTGCAAAAACTAAAAGGGGAAACACTGCCGTCTACATACTGTAGTACAGCCAGCGTCTTGTGAAACAGCACTAGAAGAAGAGTGACAAATGGGAGATCATTGTTAACGTGCTTCAAAAATAACAATGGCCTCTGAATAAGAATGCCACCTAACATTAGTCTACTTCTTGGAAAAGGTATCAAAAATAACTTGAATATTAGTTATTCAAAATGTATGTACTAATCAACAACTAAACGGGCTTGATATGATAACCTTACAACAAAATGTTTCCCTTTATTGACAACCAGAATTTAGTGGCTATATAGCGGCTGTCATAATATCAAGAAGCGAGAATAATTGGCTACTTACAACAGTGTACACTAGTGTACACGTATTTCAGTGGTTAGGTGGATACTGCCGTCACTCGCCCCACTGTCGTGTTCTGTACATACAAATGTAGGGCGTTATCAGGTATATTGTGGGCAGTAGTAATCATTCCAAATCCCTCTCGAAAAACTGACAATATGCAGTCATAAATTTAGCGAACTAACCGCCCATATAAGCTATAGCATCAATCAATCAATCAAAACGACGACAGTCTTGTGCAGAGTGTGTGTCTGCATAGCTGATGAAAACATTCTGTTATCATCTAGTTGGTTAGCAAACCACGTAAAACGCCGATTTATTATCAAGAAGCAACGAGCTAGCTCATTAGCTACTAGACGATAAAAGGGTCTTGCTACGACACCATGGACGTTGGTTGAACAATGCATTTTCTTTAGCATTGACGTTTTGCCGCAAACATTGTGTGACCAACAGCAACAGTTATTCAAGAAGGGTACTGCCATAATTTTAACTTGCTACAATTTAATATCGTTAATTAATTAGCACTTTGTGTAATCGTTTAGTTACTACTCGTTAATTCAAGAAAACAAATAAAAAATACCCTTAATCATTGGGAACGGGTGCAAAACAGGAACTGTTGGATTCCATTGTGATTTCTCCGGATTATCAATTTAAATAGTTGAGGACAGGATAAAGCCACTGTATCGGGGGACACAGTTGATTAAAAAGACGCGGGGACGAGCGACGGTCGGACACATTTGTAACAGAAATGCTTTTTTGTTACCTACAGACGCCCGACTTACCCTGTGCTGAAAGGGCCGGGGCAGGCGTCCACAGGGCATACCCACTGCTCCGTACGCGGCTGCCCAACTCATCAACGCCCCGTTACCCCATCCCAAACATCGAAAACCGTGGGTAGATAAATTCACTGTGTTGTACTGTTAGACAACACTTCTTGAAATTATCAATAGGCTGTCAAAGGGTAATAAGAAATACAATTCAAGAATCAGCTGCCATTTTTCTCTCCTGCAGGCACAGGCAGCACTAATCAATCGTCAAACACTGGCCCATGCTACTTTCCTCGGCTAGCGAGACAACTTCTAGAAATTATCGCTCATTGCGTATTATTTATTAATCACATAATAAATAAACGGTTCGCGAAATGGAAACTAGGGAAAATAAGACTTAATGAAATACAACTATTCTATAGCAACGAGGCAATAGTCTCTCGAGTAGATAGAGTGGATAATAATTGAATTGACGTGCGATCTAACCAATTGCAATGCAAGTAGTAAGCTATTCGCCAATTATCTACGAAGGGGTTTGGCGAGTTTCTCTCAGTTGTGTGACTGTTTGGTTACATGGCGCTAAAGACCGATTGTAGTTTTCGTACCGTTTTCCTGTTGTATGACGTCAGTTGTTCAAATGCGGATAGGCTACACTTCGTGTTAGAAAAGAAATAGGCTAGTGAAGACGGGATAGTGGAACGTTGTACATTTGTAGCTACCATGTAAACGTAAATTAGATGTTTCTTGCTAATGACTTTAGTAAAACGACACATACACATTCAAAACCCCAATATCCAGGCACATGTACCCAAAAACATTTTTTATCGTCACAATCAAATAAGGCAGTTAACTAGCGAACTAAATTGTACGTTTTCTTGTTAATTCAAAAACCATATTTCGTTACTCGGATGGACACCTAGCGGTGTATGGGTATTATGTATCACGGATAATTAGGCTAGTTAGCAACGAGCTAGCGAGAAAATTAGGCGAAGTAACCCAGGTAGTCCTACCACAATTCATAAAGATACCGAAAAACCTACGGATATTGGAATAAGACATATACGGAGATGGTTAAATCAATTATAATATCATTCAAACGGAATACAAATTAAGTAGCTGCGTCTGATTTGATCCAAGGGGTTCAGAAAAAGCCAAACGCTGGTCAAATCAAATCGCATGGAATCTACGATATCCCACTCATTGCAGAAACAGAAACAAAAGCCTTCATAAAGCTCAAAGCCTGTGTCACGTTGCAGCTACCATGTGGCTTTTAGAAACGGCAGGTTGTCTTGGGATATGGTCCTTCATTGGCTAGAATGATGCGATTAGGACTATAGACCAGGGGGTTCCCAAACATCAGTTACTGCAGCTGGTCTCGGGTGTTTGGGGGAAAAAACATTCTCTTTAAGGAAGGTTTTGTTCATATTTCATAAACTGGGTACGTAGATTTGCAGATGAACTTTATTCACAAAAAAGTGTAGTTTGAATATCTTTGGTCATATAATGATCATTTCTTGTAGTAAATTCATATCTGGTATACATAGCGTTAGGTTTTAGACTAGCTCTTTTGTAGAAATAATACTACTCTGACCTGAGGATATGTGCGGGTAATTGGTCATTGAATGATAATTTAAGTGATAGACCAACTTGATATTTAAAATATGGGAATCTTTGCTGTAGACATAGGGACTGGCTAGTTAGTTTATTTGAAATTACTTCCTGGTATTGGGGTTCCACCCACATAAAACTGGGAAGTGCAAAGTGCACTCTACCCATCAACAAAAAATTAAGAAAGATTTTTTTGTTTAGTTATATTACTGCATTAATAGATTCCAAAGGGAATGCTATGGATGACACAACCCTGATCATGTTTGAATTCAGAAATTGCTTAACTATCTTTTTGCATAAGTGGGGTGTCTGTGGGGATGGAGAAGATTTGGACAGTGTAGTAGAATGTGGTCAGGATACATCATTCGGGTATATTATAATTACTTACAAAACCCTTGAGCTCCTTAGATGAGTGTAAAGCACATTTTAAACATTTTTATGTACTGCGCTACTACCCTGAAATGCTACTCATGCGATTTCAGTGTCATACACCTCACTAGATAGAACTCATTTTTGTGTGTGGTATAATAAATTAACAACCATCAGATGCATATGCAAAATGTCTGTCAAACAGGGGCATATTCCATTGTGGCTCCTTCCATTTTCATATGTCCTTTGCTTTCAAGCCTTGAGTCCAAGGTCCACATGAACTACCATAAATAGTATACAAGCTTTGCTTTGTTTTATTTTTATTCATAGCTGGCACATGGGGTGGAAAGGAGGAGTTCTGAAACTTACAGAATGGGTGTGGGATTGGTATAAGAAAATTAAATACTAAGGCCAATGACTATTTTGAGCATCCCTGAACCAAGCATGGTTCAGCTACATGTTCATTTGCAAGATATTGCTTAGACTTCAGGACTTGATGTGCTGTAATAACACTATTGGCTGCTCTGTTGCCTGATGTGTATTGTTTTAGGTTTTTCACTCTCTTTTTATAATTGTACATTAGGTATCTTTTAATAATTTACTGTTCTGTAATGTATATTACATTATTTATACTTAGCGTGGGTTATTCGTTTAGTCAGTTATTAATTCAAGCTCTGTTTACTAAAAAACATAATTGCTTTATCAAATTATCTTTTTTATTAATACACCTCCGTCAAAACACATTTCACAAAAAAAAAAAAAAAAAAAACAACTATTAAGAGGTGCCAAACCCAAGGCCATTTAACATTCTCGTTTAAGAGCTCAATTGGAACAAAATGTGAGAACACATACTGGGGACCAGGACAGGGAGACGCAGAGCTACCTCATCTGGCACACGGTCAGTGGTGACTAAAATGAGAAGAGAATGCCAAGTTTGTTAAAAACAAAGTTTACTTGCCCAAATAGTAAATGGCAGGGAATACAGAACACCTTCAGCTATAGAAAACATCAGAAATGTTTCATATTTATAAGCCGTACAAATCTGCAAAGCTTTTTTTTTTTTCAACATTTTATAATTTCTACAAAAAATATGGAGGGGAATAGAAACTAAACAAAACATAAAAATAAAACATGTCCATCCCCTCTAAGGGCAGCTGATGTGCCGAACTGTACAGATCAAATCACCTTCCCTAGTCTCACTGGCTTCTCAAAGTGCCAGCGAGAGTCAATGACTAAAGATACAAATAAAACAATATCCACCTGTTACAAATAGCATTATGTACAAATACCTTACAACAATACAGAACCAAAAGCAAAACAAAAAAAGCAGCTCACAGCCCTACCTCCCCCATTCCCCTACCCCACCCTCACTTTCAGGTTCTCCCACCCCCCACCCCTCCCATCTCATACACAGATTTACCCCTTTCCTAGCTCAGGATCTCTTTCCAAAATGATAAATACCCCCATCTGCAGCTGCTAAAATGTGTGGTTCATCCAAATCAATTATTCAGAGTTTTAGGGGAACATAGCCACATCTGTGCCTTTAACCGTTTAAGAACTCCAAATGAACGCATGGCTCTGAAAAAAAAATGCACAGCTAAAAGCAGCCGTGCTGGCCGATTCAGGACCTCGTACTGATGATCCTGGGCAGTTAAGCAGCCGCACCTACTGACACTGAAATGCTGTGCAACACTGTTCAGCACGCCTTAGGAAATGAGTCTGCCTGCCAATATCAGTACCTGTCACTTCACCTGTACATTCTAGCCTGTACATCTTCACTACGCTCAAGGACATGTTTCACTCTTGGCGATCCTTCAACAGTATGGTGGGAGGTGAACGGTGGTTCAAGACAGGGGGAAGTCAGGATTACTCAGGCTCATTATCTTCAGTGTCTATGCTGGTTCAAGCTGTGGAGAACTGCTGAATGCTGGCATTTCCTTGCTTAAACAAAGGTGTTTAGAAGCATGTCCCTGTGTCAATGTATACAGTATTGAATTTTTACAAGAAAGCACTTGCACAGCCTTAAGAACTGCTCCCCAACAAAGGCTTGGGAAACAAGTTTTGGAAAGGACGAAACTGGGGTAGGAGGAAATTGGTTTAAGTGCATGTCTTGTTTGGGATAATCTAGGAATTAAAAAGTCAGTTAAAATAGAAATAAATATAACTGTGGCTTTCATTTTAATAAAAAAAAATGATTGTAAAAATAGTGGTTAACAGAGGGATTAGACACCAATTTGATTGTATCAGGGATAGTGCCCAACAAAGAAATTGCTGCACCTCAAAAACATTTAACAAATTTAGGTCAAATTTAGGTTCAGTCTGGTGCTGGTATAATTCAAAAATCCAACTTTTTAATTACCGTCCTCAGGTGATGCACACTGCATTCATTTCTGAACGGACGAATTGGATGTAGCACCATTTAATGTCAAGGGTTGTACACGCCAATGAAAATGTCTTATCTATTAGACAGTGCAAACCGACAGTGATCTGAACTATAAAAGCAACATGAATATTAAACTGAAAAAAACTTCATTTAAAAAAAAAATAAAAATCAATGCTCACTGCCTTAGAGGTTCTAAGATTCATTACTCGGCATCTTAATTCCCAACAACTATGTAGAAGTGGACACGACATAGATGTAAACAGAAATGATTACTCCAAACGGTTTGTTTGAGTGTGACAAAAGGCACCATTTGTCTGGCATTCCACCTACCAGCAAAGTGCGCTCAAAATGGCTTCATTCTTCCTGAAAATACCACATTGTTTAAAATGACCTAAATTAAACAAGGAAATAAAACGTCTGAACAAATAAATGAAAATTAAAGTTTACACAACATTCTCAGAGTGCAGTTAATTGGTCCCTGATACCCTCCCAAATTCTTCTCCAAATAAGCGTTCTGTGGTTCAGGCCTTGGGGGTGTGGGGGCCAGGAGGGGGAGAAATGCTCCGAAAAGTAGTTGAGCTGGAAAATGATTCAGCACTGAAACCCAACAGGAGCTGGGAGGTACATTCTTGACCCCCTACAACATGAGGGCCTTTGTATTACAGCATAAACTTGTAAATAATATATATAATGAAGAAAGTGGATTCCAGTTCCATTTTCCCCCTCAGTCGCTTAACACTGAGGTACAATAATCAGGAATGAAAGGAAAACCAACTTCCCTAATGCTCTGGGGGGAAAAAAAAGGATCCAGCAACTGTGAATGCTGAAGAAGCTCCGGTGGCTGGCTGCATCACTGTGACATCACTTCTGTGACATCACTGCTGTGATGATGGAGCTCAGAACTGTGTGTCAAGGGGAAAAGGGAGGTGTTCCAGTGGCCTTTGTGTGCCATGTTCTCTATTTGCGGTTTCTTTTTCCCCCAGCTCACAGAAAGATCGAGAAGCAGAAGGGAAATAAAGTGAGATGACGTTCTACAAAGAATTGGATGAACAGTGAAAGATGTGAGTAGATGGGCACCCCCTGTTGGCCGGGCAGGTGAGTGCGGGGTGGTGCAGGACTGCTCGGTATCTTGGCTCAGTCATTCAGGGTGTTGTGGTTCAGTCCGAGTCCGAGTCAGAGGATTCCTCAGAGCTGGAGCCACTGCTACTGCTCCCGGATTTATTCTCCTTGTCCTCTGCCTCCTCATCTTCCTCGTTCTGTAGAGTAAAATTCAAAGCCATGTTCTTCATCTGCAAGGAGACTTTGTTGTACCAGTGTTCACTTACATGGTTAAATTCTTAACTAAATATCACTTGTAGTATTACTCAGCCTCTCACCTCCTCTTCGTCATCATCCTCGTCATCATCCTCATCCTCCTCACTGTCTTCCTCGCTTGACGAGTCATCTGACGAAGCCTTTTCTTCTTCCTCATCATCATCGTCGTCATCGTCATCATCGTCTTCCTCCGAGTCCTAAGAGAAGGCAGAGATTGGGATGAGCATCAGCGTCTCTTCACAGCTGCATATTGCTGAGGGTACGGAGCCAGATAAACTCACCGATTTTTTGGCAGCTGCAGCCTTTACTTTGGCATTCGTTCCACCAGGTTTAGCAGTACTTTTACGTTTCTGAAGAGAAAAAAGCAAAGTCATTACGAAGAGACATGAAGTGAGACTATTTCTTACAAAGACCAGTCTCTTCCCTGCATCTGTCGCATCGTTCACTTACGTTTGAGTTGTACTCGGTATATGCGGCTCTTTCCTGTGATGACAAACTCTGCAGTGTGACAAGAAGATCACAGTGAATAAAACATTTAAGAGCGCAACAACCATTGCAGCCAGTTTTACTCAGTTGCAGAAATTTCGATAAGCACCAACAACAAAGTTGCAACATCAATTATGTTAGATGATAAAATGTTTCCCAATAAAAACACGTCAACCCACACTAAACATTTTTCAAAAGAGCAGGGCTGCCATACCTTAAGCCAGTGCTCCAGTTGCACCTTGTACTGTTTCTGTTTCTCTTCGGCCATTTTCTTATAGCGGTCCTTCTCTCTCTGGGGTAGCCGCTGCCAGCGACCCCCAATCTCCCCCATGCGCTCCTTCATGGGCAGGTGGTTCAGCTCCCCACCCGAAAGGAGCTCCTGGGAGAATTTCTGGTACCCATTCCTGAAGGACAGAGGGGATCAGACGATAAGGCACAGCAAGAACTGCTTTCTGGTGCATTCTGATACGCCCACATCACGTCAATGAAAGGGCCAAAAATCACTGCAGCAGCCTAAAAAAACACAGACGGACAGAAAGAGTGACAGAGTGGTTTGAGACACATAGACAACACGGCTCTTTGGATACTCACGATGGAGGTTTCTTTGGCTCGCCTTCAAACTTCATCTTCTTCCCTGAGGTGATGACGGTGGCTGGGGAGCGCATCTCGCTCAACTCCCTCTGAGAAGACAAGAACGGTAACGATGGATACTGAGCATTTACTTTGCCACAACACCGCCCGGAAAGGGATATACAGCAAATTCTCCTACCTCATATCTCTTTTGGTCTTCGGCAGCCTTTTTAATCCACATGATCTTCTCCTTCTTTTCCATGGTGTTCCAGGCTGCCTCCATAGCCTTCTGGGCCTTCGTCCGGTCATTCTGTAGAAACAAGACCATTGAGATGCCACACAAAGGACACGGCCGAAATAAGCCAAAGAGGAAAGGGCCATTTCTGGTACCAAGAGTGCCAAGCACGCACGCACCCTGAACCTGGCCAGGTAGTCCCCGATGACGCTGAGCTGCCAGATCTCCTGCGCGTTCTTGGGTGACTCGGGTAGCCGGCTGCGCTCCTCCTGCACCTTCTTCTCCGAGTCGGCCTTCAGAGACGCCTCCAGGCGCTTGTACTTCTCCTGCGAGGCAGGAGCGCACAGAAAGACCATCAGCGCGGTCATATAAACGCCCGCGTCACCGCCGCACACGCTGGGCACAGTCATTCCCCAGCGCACCGTTGCGCAAAGCGCTAGCATTAGCGATACGTTTCGGCGCGGCAAATTCTGACCTTCTTCTTGGCGGACAGCTCGTTCCACATGCGTGCCAAAGTGCGCGTCAGCTCGCTCTCGGACAATTCCGGCTTCTCCTGGTGCAGCTTGGGCCGCTTCTCCTCGGCGAAGATGAACATGGCGGAAATGGGGCGCTTCGGCTTCTCTGAGCCAGCCTGCACGGGGAACACAGCCAGACGCGTGAATCAATGAACAACCGAACAGGCCGCATCTTAACCCCATAGACCCACAAAACTACACTTCCACATCTTTTTACATTGACTTTGTTCCTCAGGTCATTAGCGTAGATCCCCATGATTAAATAATTGCTAATCTGAAAATCTATTGCATTGGGTGCTCTTGCTGATCATATTTAACTGGTCTCTCGGAGTTCATCCTTGTGCTTCTCGTTCTCTCTAAATGGTTTGCCCCAAGGTAATATTTTAGGTCCACTTTTCCCTCCCTGTGCCATGTCCTCTTATCGCTTCACAATGCTTTCAGTTTTCTTTTCGTGTATAGTCAGTTTTGGCAGACACTTCTTCTTGATTGCAATCTAACCACTACATTATCTATCTGTAGCATTATCTGTCAAATCTGGATTCCTTCCTCATTTACTCTATCTTTTTTTCTGAAATATTGCTTGTGTAATCTCTGAAACTGCAAATAATTCATTGATAATTTCTCTCCTTGGTTTTTGTTTTTCCTCATATACATGGCTGGCTGATAGACCACCCCTAAAAATCCTCTTCAACACCAGTGGCCTACCTGTATAACATACGTCCGAACTAAAGAAATATGTATGTAGTGTGAGCTCTGTGGCTTTCATCTACTCCAATTGGTTATGTTACCCTGCTACATGCAGTTACAGTATATACAGTATGTATTCTGTTTGCTCCCATTTTGTCCTATGTTTACTTTTAGCATGGCAAACTTCTCAATGACAATCGCCTGTTCTATCTCTGCACTTCAAGTTGTCAATCTTACTCCAGATCCTCACTGGCTGAATAAGTCACCTATCTGCATTATACTGTAGCATAGCGTACTGTTGTTATTGAAGACACACCTCTTAAAAATAATTTGTAAACTTATTTTATGTTTGAATTATACACATTTCAATGCTTGAACTCTTCCATAAAGTATTTGCAAATTGATTGCAAGTTCATGATGGACTCGTCTCACCTTCGTTTTGGAGTTCTTCTTGGAGTTGCTGGTGGTGCCCTTTTTGTTGAAGCCAAGCATTTTGTCCTCACCCAGAACTCGTTGCTGGTCTTCCTCAGAAATACTCTGGTAGGAGACAAGCACATTTAACACATGCGTCTTCATGAGAAAAAGTTCTGCAACATAACGATCTCAGCAGAAACAAAACGAGCATAGCAGATGGTACTTACACATAGAAACCGGTTCATCTCAATTTCATACTCTTTCTTTTTCTGAAAAATAAGAGTTCCTTATTAATCCAGAGTTAAATAAAAGCACAAAATAATCTTTCAGATTGCGTGTGGGAGAAACCAAGTGACCGAGAGAAGGCAAGAGAGGGAAAGCCATACGGGAAGGTGTTCTGCGCACAAACCTGCTCACAGCGTTTCTGGAAACTGTCCTTCTCGTTCTGTTTGAGAAGTTTCCACTGCTGGCTGCAAATGACCATCCGCTCGGTGCTGGGCACATCTTTCATGGTGGACATTAGCTCTGCACAGAACATGGAGTAGCCATTCCTACACAACACACAGTGAACAGTCACTTCAGTCCACAAAGTCCACCATGCAAACTCTTCACTCAGGACTACCTATGCAAGAAATATACATTTACACCCTCTCATCAGCCACTTTCTGACTTTGCAAAATGGGTAAGCAAGCTAAGGCATGCTTAAGTCAGTGCTCTGGAGTACACAGCAGTACTCACGGCGGGGGTTTGGTAGGCCGGCCGTCAAACTTGTCTTTCAGCTGCCTCTCGGCCTTGGTGAGAGTGGACTTGTTGATGTCATCCCGGGACATGTTGAGTTCCGGGTGCTGCTGGATGAACTCGCGCATCGCTTCCTGTCGAGCGGAAACAGGGCAGGATTGCAAATATGTCACCAAGTGAGGGATGTGTGTGTGAACAGATGATTCCCACAAACACGCAGACCAAGCGCATACCTCGTACAGCTTCTGCTGCTCCAATGACTTATTGATCCACTTGAGCCTCTTTTTGTCAGAAAGCTGTGTCCACTGTTTCCCCAGACTATCCTTGATATCTTTTGTGGTTGCCTGGAAACATTTGTCAAAACACCATAACTGAGAACTATGTACAACTGCATTTGACTTTTCACACTGCAGTTTAAGTGTCAGTTTAAGACAGACAGGTGCAATGCAACATAGTGTATGTTAAAGCATGGAAGTTGACGCAAGACTACACGCCCCTTGTGTGTTTGGGAGCAGCCGTCAGCTTGTACTCACGCCCGGGTGTGTCTTGAGTACGCCTTTCTTTTCGTGGTTGTACCACAACTGCTGGGGGGTCTTGGGCTTCTCGGGAACATCAGAGCGCTTCATGTTCTTCATGTTCTCCATCAGGTCTGGGTGCTCCTCCCTGTGAAATCACACCCACGGGGCACTTACGACTCTTTTAGCCCAAAAAAGAAATTATTGTGGTTTGCTAGATAATCACCTGTAGATAATTACGTGTTCTGTGAAAAAACCATATCTACATTGCACATGTAGTGCCCACAGCATGTGTGTGTCTGCACTGGTTCTGATAACTTTGTGTCTCTTCCATTCTTTCTCCAATGGGTTGTCCAATAGGTTACATTTGTTATGCTGTTGTATTATGTTTCAGTCAGTAAGGCACAATTTGTGCACTTAAATTATGAGGAGATTTAGTCATTGATAATCCTCATTACATTAGTATTTCATCACAATATGATTTTCAAGATGGAAGACTAGCATTTAAAAAATTCCTGACAGAGCTTTGTGGATGTTCCAGCTCCTCACATCTTTTCCCCTTCTCCATTTTTCTCACAATCAGTTATCCTGCACGGTGGTAACTGGGCCAATCCCAGGTAGGCCAATGTTAGCCCTCATGATCTTTGAGTGTTATCAATCCCCATCATAGTACATTTCAGGTGTTCACATTGTGTATTCATTTAATAAAATGTCCCTCACCACAATGTTATAATCACACTGGATTAGACATGATTGCCTTTAAATATGGACATAAAATCAATGTTTCATATAATACATAGTTTCAGTAGAATACATAGAACAAACAATGGAAATATGGAAAGACTGTTATTCATGATTTGGGAACTATTAAGAGTTCAACACCTAGTGCTTGTGAACTTCAAAAATGTTGAAGTAGAAACACATTGGAACAAACATCCATTGGAGATTCCTTTTGTCTCTCACAGTTGCCTCATTTTTATACTTATCAATGAATTGAAAGTATAAGAGTGCGATTTAGTAAAACTACTTCAATCAAAAACTTCAAACATTTTTATCTTCAAAGAATAAATCAGCCCAGGAACACCCCAATCTTTGAATGGCAAATGCCCTTGTTGCAAACACTAAGAATGAATACATCTGATAAATCGTACAAGCTGGAAGCAAAAGTTTTAAGCTTTGATTTGACTTCCTGCATTTCAAGTTTATAAATGGACTCTATTTATAAACTTGAAATGCAGGAAGTCGACTCTTCCCCCTTCACTTCTCGGCTACGTCATATTTTCTGCATTTCTGAATTTCCAAATTACCCTGCCCCTCCAATAATTCTGATAGACATCCCGGCCTTTTTTCCCCTGGGGACTTAATTGTATTCACTTTGCATTTCAGCTGCTTAGTAATATATTTGTTGTTCTGAAGGAAACAAGTGATACACCAGTAGCAATATATCAATGCAAGTTCGTATGAACCCAGGATTTATACATATATTAGATGGATGTGTGTGTGTTTTCCTGGGCTGTTAAGCAATCAGAAAACATAGAACAAATGTGTACTGCATATAGCTGTGCTACAATAGGTTTGCACCTGGGGCCTGTACCATGAAGCAGGACTACAGAGATAGCTAGATACCTGCACTGAGCAAAACCCAGAACCCTCCCAAGTCTGGAACGTGGACTGAAGTATAAAGAGCTGTTCTGGGTTTTACTCAGTGCAGTTAGCCTGCTAACTCCTGCTTCGTGACACAAGCCCACAGTCTATGTAACGCTCTCCTCATTACTTTGGATTTACTTCAATGATGGACACATGGCTTCATGTCATTAACACCAACCACTTCCTTTTGTGGTTGAACATTTTTTGAGCTTAACAGCAGCATTGTTAGGCTATGCTCCTAAAATATCAAGCTGACATTTTGTTTTTCATCTCCACTTGCATAACACAAAACAATAAAAACTGTTATGCAAATTCAAAAAGAATTTGCCAAAATTATTCAAATTCTTACCTGAATCTCCCCATGTTGTGCTCAAATACTTCCTTTTCCCTCTGAAAGTCTTGCATGTACTTTGCCTATTATTTAAAGAAAGACAATCCATGAAACAGGGATATAAATCTGTGAGAATATGGACTGATAATCTGCATGTGCTCGTAGCCGCGAAAGGCATAAGAGTGCTTGAGCCGATGTGGGCCTGCTGAGGGCAGCAGAGAACAGCCGTGATGCAGCATTTTGTGAAAAAAACACATGCAGAGACTCGTCCTGCTGTTCCACTGCAATCCACAAAACTGAACTGAATTTTGTTCCAGCGACAAGCAGCATTCAACCCCTACCCAAATCTGTCAGAGAGCACCAAGCAATAAAAACTGTACACTGTACTTTGGCCTGACAGACCAAGTGGAGACAATGCGGAATTATTAGAATCATATATAACATATATAAAAATCATGTTATTTAATCAAACTGTTCCCGTTATAAACATGTAAGGAGGTTACATAACACAGAAAACTCTGCCATCTCTGCTGCTCACCTTCTTGCGATCTGGGAGTTCTCGGTACTTCTTGGACAGGATCTTTGTGAGGTCAAGGTTGCTCATTTCAGGGTGGAGTTTGGCATATTTCGCCCTTTTCTCCATGAAGAATCGAAAGTATGGGGTAAGAGGTTTCTTTGGGAAATCAGGGTGTTTCTGTTTCAAAACATAAACCAGGAAAATAGAGGTTAGACATTCAGAAAATTATCCAGGAGAAAAAAATTCCAAATAGCATTGTGCAAATTTATAATTTCACTGCAAGCTGTACCATCGTCTTATTGCTACTGTGAGGTCATTATTTTAGTAATGCGCTAATGACTTATTCACTGGCAGAAGTAGCGGCAAGAGCTTGCTTCTATCAAGATTTTCCAAAGTTAACGTACGGACTGACATGTCTGAACTGAATATACCCGAAAGGTTGGGCATGCTTCCCTACCTTCAAATTCTTGCCCTTGTAGGGGTTTTTGATGTAGTCCTGTGCGTCAACAATGAGCTCCGAAAGCGTGCGAAATTTGCGTACCTGGGGGAAAAAATTTTTTTTAATTTAAAATCACATACAGAAACAATAAGAGGTATCAATGAACAAATGCCATTTATCAATGTTTCAATATTGCATCAATATAAGGAATTATGAAACATTTAAATAATGAAGCAGTAAAAAAAAGTATTAGAAGTCTATCACTTAAAACTCTAAATTCTAAATGTCTGCTTTAAAGGGCCGAACTGTACTGGCCCCTTGTGTCACTAATCGAGAATTCAGAAACATAATGCCCGCATCCACTCCTGCATCCACCCCATGAATGCCTACCTCTCGGGACACTTCTAGCCACTTCTGCTTGCACATTTCTGCAGAGTAGTGATTGAATGCCACCTTCTCCCAGTCCAAGTGCGACTCTGCCGTCTTGTACTTGCTGAGGTCATTCTGTGGAAGGTTCACCTTCATGCCCTCCAACAACTTCAGCAGGTCATCCTTGCCCCAGGCTTCTGCCCCAAAATGCAGATAAATAAGATCCAGGTGCACCGAGAAGTCAGCTGTATGGCTTCGGAAGTGTTTGTGTGCACGTGCAAATCTCTGTTAGAACCTTACGGATCATCTCCACACAAGTGGCACGCGAATACTGGCATGTGCAAATAGTTGTTAAACAGTGAAAAACCTAATCGCTGTAAGTTCAGATGTCATTACCACTGCCAAGCAATGCTCTCAAAAAAGTCCATAATTGTACTGAATTGATGTAATATCAAATAGTAAGCCACATCATTTTCCAATTAGACCAGTTTTAAATAGAACATTACCAAACTTTAAAAAGTATATTAACAAATGGTTCTTATGGTTTCACAACAGTACTGGAGTCCATCACAAATAGGTCATAGGAGTGTAATGCAAAAATTCATCATTCGCCAAAGATCATCGTTAAATTCAGTGCTCTTTAGATTAACCCTTTTGGAATCAGGAGATGTGCATGTTGGCTGTTACCACAACATTTTTATTAAATTAGGTTCATTTCAAAAGGTCAGGGAAATGCTTCAGGACATGCGAACATAACTACAAAAGCAGTATACAGCAATATGTAGCGACAGGTAAGGGCTCAGAGAATAAGACAAAATCTTTAGAAGACACAGCTCTTTAAATTATCTGTGTGGCTTTACAAATAAGAGCTGTGTTGTTATTCTGCATTCTAATAATCGCATGCACTTCGATTTAAGGCTTCTCAATAACACAAATAATAGTTCACTGCTAATATACAGAAGAATATTATGGGCTGAGAGAGCTTACCTGGACAGCACTCAAGAATGAATGCTGTGGCATTAATACAATTTCTGGTTACAACCTCACCTTGATCTTTAGCAGTGGTTTCCATTTCTCCATTCATTCTCTCGAGTCTCCTTTATCTGTAGAATAATAATAGGTGTCATGGCATGTCAGTTGCAATCAATTATTAACATGGACACACACAAATGCATCTGAATATTTTTGGTTGGAAACAACCTTAAATGGCATTCCCTTTTCAAAAGATTACTGTAAAACTATTTTCATATTTGCAGATCATATCATCCAATTTCTGGTTCATGTGTACAGTATGAATTTTCTCTTACCAATCACACTAGACAATAGCTACTGAAAGATATGAATGTATATGCTTAACAATATATAATTCATGAAAGCAATAGCGATACATGGTTTCATTAACTCAGTTCATTTATTTTATTTTAAAATCCAGATATGTAATTTTTTTAAATTCATACACCGTCCCGCTGTTATTTTATTAAAATATGCACCAAACTTGCATTTCACGTAAAAATACTGTACGTTTTTCATTAATTAAATTCATTTAGTATCACGATAATCTTAAAACAGCAAACTGCAGAGAAAGCTGTAATTAAATGAAATGTACTTTTTATTTCATCTTTTAAAACAGCCTTGGACATTTTCAACCTATAAAATTCCTAGGATCTTAGGGTTAACATAATCCAACCCAACATGATGTTTAAGAGTTCCTCATTACACCGCCCATCTAAGCGTTTTCCACTACATAAGACATGTTTATAGCTAGGTTTGTGACGGATTCGGACCTCAAAGCACTCAGTACACTGCATCGCACGGTAGGGGGAAAATGCCTCTGATAAGCCATTTCGACAACTCTGTTATTGTTCTTCGTTTTTCCTCCTCTTTTACCGTTCTATCGAATGTATTTCTTCCTCTGTGCTACATCCACGCGATCTAATCTCTGATTGAGGATTTTGGGGCTGTGCGGTGCGGGAGGAGGAAGCGAACACGCAACTGTGTGACAGGCAGCAGCAAGCAACCAGCTGACCACGGAGGATCTGCTTTCGGCTTCTGCTAACGGGGAAATGGTGCCGGGATCACTGGCTCGACTGCAAAATGCCCGACCTGCCTCATAACGCACACCCACAGAGCGGAGCCAGCTTACGCAATGGTGCTCGGCAATCTCCCCGCATCGTGCTCTTCAGTACAAAGGAACCTGACCGTTTTACCGAGATTAAATGTAGTCGAATTACTCGTGTCACTGGGAACTCTAGAAACCGTTCAAACGATGGTTTCGTTAATTTTAAAGCCTCCTTGTGCGATTTAATTTGGAGAAAATGGAAGACTGTGGGCTCTCCAGCGATGTGTTACCGACTCAGAAACAAATGGCGGCCGTGACAAACACCCAAAGCGTCCTTGCTAAGCCGTAGCCTACTCTGCCGATCAGGAAGGTTTACTGCTCGCTACCTCGCTAGCCAATAAGCCAGATAAAATAACGAACTGTTATAAAATTTGTTATTCGTTACACTTAGCCTGCTTAGTCGTTGCTGGGCATTTCAAATGAAATATTTAATGCAGTATCCAGTATTTTTTTCGCTGCTTTTGCGAAGCATTTTGCTCAACATGCTGTCCCACCTACCAAGTTCTTTAGGTTGAAATGGTCAAAAACGTTAAAACAAAATATAAAAATTGCATAGGCTTTTCCAAATAAACGATCATTACCTGCTTATAGCCACACTGGTTAGTTAACTTGCTACAAATTATTTTGTGCACGATACATTCCGTGTTTAAGATGGCTACAACCGCTAGACCCCGTGAGAGAGCTTTTGTTCAGGGAGACCTGGGGTCCCTCAAACCAGACTGGATATTTATATTTCGCGTGTAGCCTATTTATCACCAAGCTGCTCAACCATGTACTCGTGTAATATGCGCAATTATAACCATATGCTAATGTCTTTATTTACACATGCAAAAACAATTATCCAGAGTTTAATATTTATTAATGACATGGTATAACCACAGATGAAGAGCGGCAGATCTGGTCATGCAAAGCTGAGGTGCCGAGCAACACTGGCGGTGGAGTGTTGTTGACCTCTACCATTCTAAATCGGGGAAACTGAGCAGACTGCAGAAAAGAAGCGCTAAACGACTAATGTAATACATTACTGAGCAAGCAAAACGTTTTTATCATGTGTATTGTAGAAAAATAAAAACACTTACCGTCTCAAAATCGAGGGGTGGAACCCGACGCGGTGAGCTGTCGGGCAGGGGTTCAGTGGCGGTATGGCGGCTGTACGGTCTTCAAAGGCTGGAGGGGCATAACAAAAAAGGCAAAATATAGCGCAATATCCTAATGACTGAAGATTTTCAATATGTTTTACACCATCAAACTGGTTTACAAAATAATATAACAGTGCACATTATTTCCGTTTCATTGAGACTTTTCTGATTATTAATGGTTGCTTTTAAAGAAAATCAGACCCGAAAGGGAAAGCAGTGAGGCTAGCTACTAGCATGGCGACTCCGCTAGCTAGACGAAGAACCGCCATGCTCGGATCCACACATACCGTACAACTAGCAAGTTGGTTGTATATCCAGGCAAGGCGAGATAAAATCCGCTTAAAGCAAAACCACGATATGTACTAACCTTGCCACCAATCCCGACGGTCCAGGGAAATATTGAGGGGCAACGGAAAGGAAATCGTGTCTTTTCACGAACGTGGCTTTGGCGGGTCTGCCTGAGCCGAGAGAGACAAGCCCTTACGGTGAGAAATTAAACTACGATCCCAGATGGCTAACCAGAGAGGCGGCGGGTTATCCCTACATCCACCGCGTGGAGGTCTATGGTTGAGAAAGCAGAATGTGTTTCTTGATAAGAAAAATCTAAAAATGTCCACTCTGCGTGATCTTACTTGAATTGTCCGAGGACTAGTGAACATTCGAGTTGGAAAAGTATTTCAAAACGCAATACTAACGTTTAAATCACTTCACTTGTACCCAGGACCTAAAATCGGAGAATCGGCATGGCGACCTCGAAATGCACCCTTCCCTTTCAGGAAATATATATTCAAATAACGCATTTTTTCAAACTAAACCTTATATAAACGAAACAAGTAAACAAATGGCGGAGGGCTTTAATCGGACCGATTTGCCATTGCTTTGTTTAACTTTCAAGTATTTAAATTGTCTGTGTTGCATTTAAAGCGGCTGGGTGACTTACCTGTTTCAGTGCGCGTGTCGAGCTCGTTGTGGTAGGGTTGGGTTGAATGTTAGCCAGCACTGCGCCGCTGGTCCAGGGCAGAGACACTCCAGTCCCCGCAGAGATGGGAACTTCCCCCGCCTCCATCTCACTTGCTCTCTCCCTCTGTCTCTTCCAGTCAGCGGCCGGCACTCTCACACCAGCCATTCTTCTTCCGAGCGTTGAGGCATCCACAACTTCTCTCTGTCCTCTGCAAGCTTGTTCATCTGTCGTTATGTTTTTGCATTTTGCTTTAGCCTCTTTCGTGGCTAATAGCATTTCGCCGTGTTCGGTCACTAACAAATAACTTCTCGTTATATTTTGACAGGAAATTGAGTATTTCATTTGAACACGTCTGGAGTATTATTTTAATGCTGGATTGAAACTGATGTTAAATAGCGCACGTGAAATAAAGTTGTCGAAATATTTCCCGTGTGTATCTGACTCAATAATAATCTTGCTCCACAGTGTTGTTGACCATTTCCGAAAGCGAAACACACTCAAAAGCGACTTTCATTGATAGTCTTGAGCGTTGTATTTTTTCTCCTTTGCATAGGCTATTTGGCAGCTTCATTTTTCATTTAATTTCTCTCAACTCCACCTTGCCTGTTTGTGGGCGGCTCCTAAATCAGCCAATCCTGGAGGCAGAATCCCATGAAAATGAATGACATTCCAATAAACGCGCAGACTCGTGAAACTTCAAAGGAGTGGCAACCTGCCTAGACATTGAGTCTCAAGTGAGAGGCCTTTTAAATGGATATGTCTATTTTTGGAACGTGCAGTGACAATACAACGTGTGCACAACTTGCACACAGACATATGTGTGTGTGTGTGTGTAGACTTTTAGATGCTTTTAACTTTATCTATTTAACTGCTGAACTGTACATCTACTAAGGCAATGTGATTTTACCTTTAAAATCACAAGACTTGGAAATAAAATGTAAATAGTAAATAACTACAAAAAAACTTCAGAGTAAAGTTATGACTTGTATTACTAATCTGCAGAAATAAATCTTCCTGCCATTGTAAAAAAAGGAACATGAGGGTGCATGAACAGAACACTAGGTTGGTGTGCCCTTGTTCCTTTGTTTAGGAAAGCCTGTCTGCATATGATAACTTAGAATAGACAGTATTTTATTATTTTCATTTTTAGGCAAGTCAGAACAGTCAGTTTCATTATCTATATAAAACGTGTAAAAGAATGGATCCATCTTTTGCGCATTGTGCCATGTTAGTAGTGATCACACAGAGAAAAAGAATGTGTCTTCAGAATAAATAACTGGCCTTTGTTTGAAGTTCTTTAATGGATACTTAAAGATCACACTAATGGCACAGACATTACCCAATGTAACCCTTCTGTTAATCCCTTCCCTTGAACATGTTTAGATGTACTATTGTATTCTTGATTTCAGGTTTAAAATATGAAATATGTTATCCATAATAATCTCACATAAAAATGCATGATAACAATGACATTATTTCCACACTGAAGTAAGGCACTAGTAAGAGGCCACAAAGTATAAGCCTGGAAAATCAAGGGTCCTTCATTTGGCAATATACACAAATATTTTTCAAGCACAATTTGTTTATAAAGGAATGGCTCTGTCACAGTAGAACAAAAACTTTTTATAAAATAAAATTACACTTTCATTTTTTTTTTTAAATGACTTCCTGCAAAATATAAAGCAAATAATTTAGCAGTATAACACATTATTCTGACAGCAAATTGGAGTATAATACATTTAGGAAAAACAGGATAAGATCTTGGTATAGCTTTGAGGGCATAACTGCAAATGGAAGTGGAAATAGGTAGATGTGTATATAGGCAAGTGCCTTTACAACAACAAAGTTTTTCTCTAATTATTAAAATAATATATTAAATATTTAAATGTGTAATTCATATAATGGAATTTAAAAGGCAGTGGAATTGTAAAGTATTGTTTACCACACAAAAACAAGACATTTTAAAACTAATTTGAAAATGTATATATTGGTAATGTTTGGGATAGGGCTCTCATGTTTTTGAAGAGTAGAAGGGGACTACAATGGCATCTGGGACTCGTTGTACACATCCTGGCCTGGTTCCTCCTCAAATGTCACTTTGGCATCATCAGCATCCAACTGAAAAAACAATTCAGAGTTAAAACTGACACACTAACTACAATACATCTCATGCTAAAAGAACCACATTAAAATGCATATCCATATGTACACACATACTTTCACATTTTTAAATCAAAGATGATGCCTATTTAAAATGGCAAAGTATAAAATAGGTGTGATAAACTGTCAAAGATGAATTTCCGCCTGCATTCATTTTTGGTTCTACATACACATTTCATCTCCAGGTCAGTGAAGACGTAGCTTGTCATGAACATTCGCAAGGGGATGGTGAGGATGAGGACAAAGGGCAGGGCGAGGGAGGCTTTGCTGGATTTCACCACCCACAGCATCACCAAGCACGCTATTTGGATTACAGTGAACATGTGCATCCGGCTGGTCTTCACCTATGTGAATAAAGCAATGGACAGTCAGATGCATTTGTGCTTTTTCATGTCAATTAATGTCATGTGATCAAGAGAGATATGGAGAGGATAATTATTAAAACAGGAACCCAAAGAGAACCTTTTCTCTTGTTGTTGTTATTATTATTATTATTATCATCATCAACATTATTATTATTATTATTATTATTATTATTATTATTATTATTGTTATTATTATACAAATGTAGTACATTTATTATGTGCGCAAAATAATGACAGGACAGAATGCTAAATGTAAGTGTAATGTATGTAGATTCGGTGGGGAAAATCTACCAGTAAAAATTAAAGCAAGATGTCAAATGTAGTCTAGATTTTAAAAACGGCCTAGGTAAGGGAAGCTAATCAGCAAATGAGAAAAGGGACCATTTACCCGGGTAGCATAGGGCTCCTGTGGGTGATATTTCTTGGGGATGAATAGCAGCCGAATGCGGTCCCATAGCTGGATCCCATTGAGCGAGGTGATACCCATGTAGAGGAAGATCCCAAACAGAGCAGTCATGGGGATCATCTTAAGGATGGGCTCCATTAGAATGGACAGGCCTGCAAGCAGGAGAACCACAGCTGGTTACTAAGGGCACTAGGAATGACAATGGAAATGCTAATGTACCACTGCATTTGTTAGCATCCTCAATTCATTTAAGAGCAGGAAAGAGGAATGACTGGCAACTAGGAGAATTATACAGAAATAAACTGAATCAAATCTAATCAGTACCTTGAACAAAATTGCGTGTCATCGGGTTCACTAAAAGCAAGGGACAGTGAAACATAACAAGACTGAAGCGACTTACCAACTAGCAAGGCCACCAGAATTCCACTGATCCTCTGCTCCAACACTTTCTCAATTTCAGGCTTTGGTCCCTTGCTCATGACGGTGAGGGCGTTGGCGTGGGTGACAGAACGCACTGTGGCAGCACTCAGCCAAGGCATACCAAATATGGCACTCAGGCCCCCCATACTGACCAGGATCAGCAGGTCCAAATGGAAACCAGAGCCTTTGGCCATCTTTCTTTCTGGCTTGCTCACAATTAGCCTGACAGTGAACATGAAAGTGACAAGGCAAGGCTTAAATTCAGTGAAGGTACAGTATGTGTGTCCCTTTACACCTGGATAACGGTGATCATGGATAATTTGCAAAAGTTCACAATGGGTATGATTATATAAGTTTTCTTAGGTTGTCATATGTTCATATTGGCACTTGAGACACACAGCTATGCTTTTGCACTTTAAATCCTTCAAGCACCAGAGAATAATAGTTATGAATCACAAAGCACCCACAGTAGGTGGAAAGTGCATACAACTGCAGTACCAGGGAAGCAGCGATGCAGTGCAATGTCTGTGCCATGCCATGCCACCAATATGACTCTATATTATGTAAACAGACCATAATATAGGGCATGTGTGGTTCACAAAGGTGATTACAATATATCACTCATCTTACAATAAGATGACTTGAAACATGCTGGGAATGTGGATCTTCAATATAAACCCTTTGGGTTAACAGAGACAGAAATTATTTGGCAATAACAGGCCGAGTCATGCAATTATAGAATTCCTTGACAACAAAGATGACATTGAACCTGCCCCCTGTTATTTGTTCTCTGCTCTAGGCTTTGGTGTAAAAGACAAAAAATGGACTTCAATAACTGTGTTACTTTAAGAAAAATTCAAGATGATACAATTCAATGGATTGCTGTAAGTTGTTCCAAGAAATACTGAAATCAACTTGTCTTTCAACTGATCTCATCCGTGGATCAATGGTTTTTAGTAATTATTTTTTAGTAATTATTCCAGCACAATTATTAGTTCAAATTCAAAATAATCCCTTGTAAAATGGTGGTTTTTAATTAATATTACTGATTTTTTTTTTTTTAAAGAAGGTGCAAGCAAAGCCAGACTTTTACTTTATTTGTGAATTTGGATATAACTGGACACCAAGACCTGTTTTGAATTTGAAAAAAAAAAAATTCTGCTGAGACAACTGAGACCAGGCACACTCTCAAATGTAAACTAACGCAGCAGAGAGCATGAAACTTTGCATAACCCTTTCTCAAAAACGTCATATGAAGGATGATAAACTAAACAAAAATGTAACATTTTATTGTACTTGTTAACTGTGCTTGCTAACTATTTGGGGCTGATTGTTTGGTTACTTGATTTGTCTACATATTTTTCTAAATCAGTCATTAATATGGTCCCGATTGCAATAAACTGCACTTACTCCCTAGTTACGTAAAACCTGGAGTAAATCATTAACACAACCCTCTGAGCCTTCAGCAACTGTACTCTTAAGAGACAGAGTATCCATGCATTTCACCAAAAAATATTGTATAAACTGAACAAATTCCAAAAATGCTCGAACAAAAATAAATTGTATCCACTGAACTCACGTGGTGATCTGGGACTCCAGGAAAATGAGGATAAAGACAAGCAAGGCTGGGACTACACAGGCGAACATCATCCAGACGGGAAAGGATTTATGTATCCCCAGAGGGTTGATGATCCAACCCCTTTCAGCTGGGTTGGACACCTGCAGACCCTTTGGCACCACCAATTTCTACATGGGACAAACAAAGGATAGGCCCAGAAACATTTTGTTATTATTTCATTGTGCAGTCTGGTGGGATACAGCGCCATCTTAGCTCATAAACAGGAGTGGCTACACCCATGTGTTTGTTTCTTTCTTTTTAAATATGTTACAATAAATTAAGCTACTAACAATAAAATCCAGTTAATCATCTGCTTAGTCAACACTGCAATGTCTGAAGTGTTCCGTGCTCTCTGGTTGTATCATTACAGGATGTGTCTTGAGACAGGAATCACAGTCCTCTGAGGAGCAGGAGCCTTCGTAGCCATAGTATCAACCTCCCAGCGTCCAAGGACATCTTACTTTGTATAAACAGTGGGGGCAGTGAGCACTGAGCCTTTTTATGACATTATGATACCTTTCAGAGTGTCGAAAGGAAATGCACATTTACTTATTCCCTTAATCCACTGGGACACTGGCTGTGGTGTCTGCAAGCCTATGCTTACCTGAGTATAGGTATCATCAATGTTAATGTCCACAGCAACCATGACGAAAATGGCAATCGGTACACCAAAATCTCCGAGCAAGCGACGGACCTGGTAAGGTGGAATTGAATGGGTTCAGCCATTTGAAATGCAATGGCAGATCTACCGCTTCAATCCAATTTATCAGAAAGCACACAGAAAACAGTCAAATGGTCTAAACACCGCTTTTCTTTTATCCCTGTACTTTTAAGCAATATCATTTATGGGTAGACATATTTATGCTGTACTTGCCCAAGTAATACTCAATATGTAAGTATATATTTAAACACAGTAAAAGGTTTAGTGTTTAATTAACTTTTACAGAGTACGTGTGGTCCCTATGGACTCATATATATTCTGTCAGTGTTGAATCAAGGCTGGACATTTTACTGTGAATGTTGCCCAGGAACTCCTAAAGGACTTACTTTGCCAGGCAGAAACTGTCCATTCTTGAACTGCCTGAGGAAGAATGCAATGAAGAAGCACCCGAACATGAGGCACATGGAGAGCAAAGCAGTGTTGGGGTAAGCCCTGTGCTCGGGGAGCACAAGGGTGGTTACGTTTCCTGTAGCATTGTGCTGGTGTTCAAAAACAGCGTGGAAAGGATCCTCGACGGTGCCATTCAGATGCGCGTAGTTCAGAATCAGAGGGTGGGCTTTGAAAATCTTCGCACACAAGGAAGAAACACAACAAGGATCAGTGAGGCATTACTCCAGATGGAAAGCTGAAATGAACAGAGTACAAGCTAAGTAGTTTCAGGAAGCAAGAGGGATGAGTATATTTGTTCTGTTTCTGACAATGTGAAGAGAAATGACCACACCCAAACCAAAAGAAAAGATACAGCATTGAACAAAGAAAAAATGAGATGAAGCAGACATTACATTATAGGCATTTAGCAGACGCTCTTATCCAGAGCAACTTGCATATTGCATCCATTTATACAACTGGATATATACAAAAGCAATGCAGGTGAAGTACCTTGCTCAAGGGTACAACGGCAGTGTCCCACCCGGGAATCGAACCAGTGGCCTTTAGGTTAAGACCAGTCCCTTACCCATTATATTACACTACCGCTGGACAGACAGACAGAGAGTGGACACAGGTTGAGGACGGAGGCACAATGAAAATGAAAGGGAGAGAAGAACAGGTGTGAAGGGGATGTACCTTTATGAGCTTGGCAAAGGTCTCGTAGATGAAGATGAGAGAGATGAGAATGGAGAAGATCTCTTGCGTGAAGCGTGAGATGAACCTGACGAGGAAGCTTCCTTCGACGGCAACGATAGCCACTACGATGGCCACCAGCCAGATACCCACCCACACTCTGCCCACGATGTACTCGATCCCCTGTGACTTACAGAACTGATCGCCGGCAAAGAACAATAATATGACACCCTCTGTACTTCTCACACCATTGGTGTATGGCATTTAAAAGAAATCAGCATAAAACACTTAAACATAGTATGTGTACGGATTAAATGAAGATATATGCAAAGTAATACATTTCCCTTGAAAAGGGTTGGACCACTACAAGTCCATAGAGTGTAATAAAGGGGCTTATTGACTAAAATGAGGTAAACTGAGAGTTGGGTGGGGCCCTGCTCTGTGGAAGATACTCACTGCAAAGAAGGCCTCCTCAAACACCAGCAGGGGACCTGAGAAGCCGATGACCAGGACCGGTTGGGCAGCAATGAAGCAAAAGATGATGCCCTGGATAGCAGTGGAGATCATCAGCTCAGACACACCCATCATGTTTTCTGTCTTGTCAGCTGCAGAAGGCAGGGGTGGAGGGGGAGCAGGGAAGATGTAAGCCAGTCAGACATTGACACGTTTTTTTAAATGATTTTGATGGTCGAGACAGGATTTCATTAGATGTAGGACACCAGACACACCTATTGATCATTTTTGGACTTGTTTTTTATGTACTGTCAGTTCTATTGGGACAGAAGCCCAAGATTTACGACACTCTATGGTGATATTAGAAGTTCTTTGTTCACTACATGTTCCATGCCACATTGCCAACTGTGAAATTATGTTAGTTGTGAAATTTTGTATTGTGCCTCATAACTCTACCTAATCAGTTTACCATGGAACTAATAACTTTTAATGTACTGGTCTTGTTTTGCTGTTGAAGTGTCTGTATGTGTTGTACATGTGTTCAATTTGTTTTATTGAGGGGTGACACATACATAAATGTAAAGCTTAATTTACCTTACACAGAAGCACACAGAGAAGCCACTCACCAAGCAGGCCTCCAAAGGTGATGGCGGGGGACAGAGCGGCAAAGTAGATGAAGATGATAGCAGCCAGGACCTGGGCGTTCATTGCGTCAGTGATGTCGCTGAGGTAGTAACGGTATCTCTTCATGTCCCTGAACATTCCACCGAACGGCCTTCCTGTGCGTGCCAGAGGGTCCTCTGGCGGTGGCCCGTCAGCTTTGGAAACTGGGGAAACGTAAGGAAAAACTCAACCTGCTTACAGTACTCTAGTTGCACTAAATTGGACGGAGTGTAGCACAGTGGGTAAGGAACTGGGCTTGTAACCGAAAGGTCGTAGGTTCGATTCCCGGGTAAGGACACTGCCGTTGTACCCTTGAGCAAGGTACTTAACCTGCACTGCTTCAGTATATATCCCGCTGTATAAATGGATACATTGTAAAATGCTATGTAAAAGTTGTGTAAGTCGCTCTGGATAAGAGCGTCTGCTAAATGCCTGTAATGTAATATATTGTATTGTAAATTGAAAATAAACATTCTGAGGTTGCCAGTGATGCAGTGGCTGTCCCATGTATAAGTGAAGCCAGCGTGTGCAGAGTATTTAGGTAACACTGTGTGTGAGTTTAAGTGGACGTGACCTCACTCCTGCGAGGCTTGATGTTGAGGCTCAGGTGGGGTTCTGTGTTGTGGAGGCGGTCCTGCAGCAGCTTCTTCTGGAAGCCTATGATAGGCTTCAGCATAGACTCGTTCTGAATCTCGGTTGGCGGGATCACTATGCTGCAGTCCATGAAGCCTGCGATGGCATCCGTCAGCTCGCGCTCCCCCTGGGCGTGGACTGCTGCCGAGTTGAACACCTGTGGATGCAGCCCAACAAACATAAATATCATCCAGTGATCTACCATCTCTTTCCGGCTCCTTTTCTGACTGTTATCATGTCCCGTTTCTCTCCTGCCTCATTCTCTCAGCCCATCTTTATCCTCCTCCTTCCCTCTGTACTCCTACGCTGCCTTCCCATCTTGCCCTCCCTCCTTCCTCTACTTGCTCCTTCACCTTATCGGCCATTAATGTTGCCATGGCACGCCCTGTCTCGTGGTAGTCCATGCCGCTCTGACCGGGCCCCACCAGCACAAAGACAAACCGGACCGGCGCCGGCACCTCCAGGGCAGAATCCAGCACCACTGCCTCTTTTAGTCTCACAAAAGCTACAGTGGGCTTCAGCAGGAAGTCCAGAGCCCCTTAAGGCAACAAAAAAATCTGTTACTGACTGAGACAAACTGAATATCACAGAGTTCTGGACAGTCAATACATCTGGTACCGATCAATCTCTAGTATTTTAGGAAATTATGCTAGTAATATAAGGTTTCTTTAAAACTTGTTTCAAATAATATTTGTTTCAAAACATACTTAAATGTCAACACAGAGATGTGAGTTACCATGCTTTGAAGAAAGAGCATGTTTGTTTCTTAAATTGATTGGTACTTATCCCATGGTTCATCTGGATATTCAGATAGAAATTCACTGAGCTTTATACCTACCTGCAAGAACCATAGAGGCTTCCACAACGTCAGATCCATCTCTCTGGAAGAAGGGTGAAAATGTCACAGGTCAGCATCATCATTTAGGCCAACCATCATGATATTTGTTTGAGCACTTAGCCTCAGTGTGATGAATGGAACAAAAGTTGCAGATCCAAATGAAAGCATTAGGTGAAAGGGTGGGACAGCCACTTACCCTCTCTGTAACAGAGAAGGTCTCAATCTCCAACCCAGAGCTCAGTGCCTGGGTCTCTTTTGGGTCTGATTGGCTGTGCAGGGTGACACACACTTAATGAGGTAAGATCAAAGGTGAGACTGAAGGACATTGCTACATTCAGCCAGTGGTTTTTTATCAAAAGATTTCAAAATGGGTATGATTCTCAGGGGTGGTTGTAGAGACCAATGACAGAGATCAAAGTATGAGACTGCAGAAACAGATAAACAGGCACCAGGAAGAGAGGTAGAGAGACTTTCAAATGAGCGTGATCAATGTGGTAGCAGTGTATTGAACAATGGCTTTGTTGCAATGTGTATGTGAAATATTCTGCTGTAATATATTCCAATAAGAAACTTTGCAAGTAGCAAGAATCCCAGATATACTCACAATACGAGAAATAATTAGTATTTCCTGTAAGTATGTACTACATAGCCCAGGTGTGTGGACAATACAGTCAAAGTACAGAGAAAGTATGTGTGATACCTGCGGCTCTGCAGCAGTGACCTCAGCAGGCCCTCTCGGTCACCTGGCTGGATCTCATTCTTGTTTACCAGCTCGTCCGCTACCTTCTCAACAATACTGTTCAGTGTGCGCTCCTCCCGGTCCAGCATCACCACACCTGTGCACCACAGTGCCACGGGGCATGCCAGGACCACCAGTGGGGTCGAGAGGTGAGAGGGATGTAGGGATGAGAGAGAAGAATGGAGGAGTAATCAGAGAAATGAGAAAAAAGAGGGAGAGAGGTACATGAAGGGTGTAATGAAAAGGGGAATACAGGTACCCAAAAATGTCTCATTGTCCACTGAGTCAGTGTTCAGCACCCCGTGGGTGTATGTGTGTGTGTGTATGTGGGGGGGCGGGGGATCGGGTGGAGGACAGACAGACAAATACACTTTACTGTGTTTACTTGTCTTATCTGCACTCCAGAAAGGCTGTGCTCTTCCTTTTGTGTATGAATTCATATTCCACGATTATGGAAATGTGACTAGATTTACTCCAATGAGAATACAAGTCAGTTAGCCACAACAATGTGAAAGACACTGATGCCCAAGGGATTTGGAGCATGCTTCAGTTCTCAAGTGGTCATGCTCAAGTGGTCATGCTGTCACGCCACATAATCTGGAAGCTGGGCTCTTAGCACCATCTTGTGTTTAATTTTGTGATAACATGGATAACATGGATCTCCTCTGATTAATAAGGAGATGCTTGGTGGAATCAAGCAGGCTGACCACTGTACAAGCATCCCTGATATGTGGTTTGTGGATCATAGCATCCCTGATATAATGGTTTATGCACAGTAATGAAAAAAAAGCTCCTTTTTACCGTGTTATTCAGAAATACTCTGTTTAATTTAGTATCATCTTTTGTGAGCTTACTAATATTAGCCAGCTAACACTGATCAATATAAGCTCTGTGTATTAGCAAATTTAACCAAGATAGATAATTAGGTAAGTTGTCTACAGCTTCAGTGATAAAATAGATAAAATATATTGTTACTAGTTGATTTTAAAAACTTTGTTAGTGGTTCAGAGATCAACTAGCTGATTGTGACCACACAGTCTCATTTGATATTATGGTCTTGTCGTCTCTTGCTGTCTTGCCTGTGCTCATCGTTTTACCTGTGCTAATAACTTCACCTGCTTTAGCTGCCATACGTGTGCTCACAGTCTCACCTGTGGAGCCAATCTACCCTGTGCTCACTGTCTCACCTGTGGAGCCAGTCTCACTTGTGCTCACTGTCTCACCTGTGGAGCCAATGACACCAGTATTCACTGTCTCACCTGTGGAGCCAGTCTCACCAGTATTCACTGTCTCACCTGTGCTCATGGTCTTGTGCAACTGGATCAGGCTCTTAAAGGTCAGGTAGGAGATATGCGAGGGGCCCCAGCCCCCTGCCTCTGGGTCGTAGTTCTCCTCGTACCCCGCCCATCGCCCAGCCTCCTGCCAGTAGCCCTGCTGGTTCTGGTCCTTCATCAGCACGTTCAGCTCCACGTAGGCCTACAAAACACAGGGCAGGTGAGGCCGGAGTGCCTGCGAAGCCCGCTGGGTGGTAACACCAGTGTCGTTGTTCATTGACTTTGCCCACTCCATTCAGCTCAGCTAAACTCAAACGGACGCAGATCCACACAGAGGCTGACCGGGGTTCCTTAACGGTCTGCCCATCGCCCTGGCTGACCTCTGGAGCAGAGGGTGACAGGTCAATCGTGTCTAAAGCATAAACACAAAGCGCCGCGCCCCTGTCCGTCAGCTTAGCTCCACTGTTCTCAGCTGGGCTGTCTGAGGGAAGTGAAGGGCCATGTTTGGACTGTAAACATGTGGCACGTGTGTGGACAGAAGTAGGCTTCCTGGGAGTGCTGTGCTTTTTATGCAGGTGGGGGAAAAGGATGCTTTCAGGAAGGCCGATATCTCTATAAAGGGGCTGACAGTGAATAACAATGAATTTTATTCAGTGTGAGTTTCCATCTGCTCAGATCAACACAAATCACCTTCGAGGATGATAAACATACAAAATGGCCTTCTGTCTTCTTAAAGTCTACTGCCTCCCTGGAAAGTTATTGTGTGAAATAATGTGAACTTTTTGAACCTGTGCAGTCTCATTTGCAGCATTTAGTCAATATAAGAGTAATTGCAGCTTACCTGGTAGTCTGCTCTAGAGTTGGAGTTGGTGTTCACGTTCAGAGCAGCTGAAACACAAAGAAGAGGATCTGAGACCACTGTTTACATGTCCTCTCCCCTGACACTCATCCCTGACCTTGGGCTTCAATAACATTTATTTTATTGTGCGCATACTTTTTCTTCATTATACTTGCAATAAGATATATTGAAAATATTGTCATACATACTAATACTCATACATACACACTCTGCTATTATTCTGTTGTGTACATATGCATGCGTGTACACTTATAGACATTCAAACATGCATGGCTGGTCCCTCACCAAGATGTCTGAAAAGACTTGTGCATAAGTTGTCGCTGACAACAGTCTTGACTATTTCCAAAACATCCCTCACCTCTTCTAATTGCCATAAACAAGTAATCATCTGGTGCACATCAAGATTAAACAGACAGTGTAGTCTAAGACACTGACCCTGCTATTGTGTACGCACATGCAGTATGAGTGTCTGTGTGCTTGTGTGTGTGTGTGTTTATTTGTTTTCTGAATGGGGTCCTTTGGCTTCCACACATGCAACACAAGAAAACACTGGTCAAAGAATGTGGAAAGACTAGTTGAATGATGTGTTTGCTAATGAAAGAATTAGGAATTGCTAAAGGTGTTTGCTAATGAAGGAAATAAGAATAGCTCATGTTCTATACCCTGGGTCAGTAATTGGCAATCCACAGGAATAATCTGGCCCTAGCAATATTTTTTGGCCTGCTAACATGACCGCCCTGCCAATGAAAGAATTAGGAATTGCTAAAGGTGTTTGCTAATGAAGGAAATAAGAATTGCTAAAGGTATTTGCTAATGAAGGAAATAAGAATAGCTCATGTTCTATACCCTGGGTCAGTAATTGGCAATCCACAGGAATAATCTGGCCCTAGCAATATTTTTTGGCCTGCTAACATGACCGCCCTGCCCCCAATAAACATATTTATTTATCTTAGTTAGCAAAAATTAGATAAAGGTGCTGCATAGACGGAGCTACATTTCCTGGGTTAAACAGCAGGAGCAAGATCAGATTTAAAAAAATGTCTGTCTCGAGTTGTAATGTGGGACATTGTCAGCACTCTCTGGCCACTTGATGTGAAAGTGAGATGAAAGTGAAGGCATTTGGCTGCTAAGTTATATAGTAATGCAATGCACCTTTTCTTTGAATTTTAATAAACAATCTGTCATAAAATAGCTCAATGTAGTTACTACTTTGAAAATAACTTTCATTTCGTTGACTACTTTTCCTCATTAGTAGCTGTCGGATAGCTTAACCATTTGTAGTGTGGAGTCATTTGTAACTTTTCATTTTCAGAGTAGCTTTCCCAAACACTGGCTACTTAGCCTAGTAGCCTAATTTTGACATACTGTTAGCATACAGTTTGCAGCATATTCCCCCAAATTCCCATCAACCAAGGAACAGAGATGCAATGGGAATTCAACAGATGTTGGAGATTTTAACTGATTTTATTTATTTTATTTTCTTATGTAGGCCTGCTGCTCAGCTATTCAAACAACATTTTATGTGCAATTTGTAGTGAAGGCCTAAAGATAGGCTTATTAATTGATGAGCTATTTGCTAGGCAACCAATTAGAAACTTGAAAAAAATTGTCCCAAGGCCAAACTTAGTTGCCAGTCCTTGCTCTTTCGATTCTATGTTTGTATCCAGACGGTTGTTTCTCATTTACATACAAGCAATGCCTACCTGGAATACAACGAATGTACAGAAATCATAAATGTATTCGTCTGCTTGCCTACCACCCTGGTGCAGGCTGTATACTACATTCCTTTCATTGTGCAAAAATAATAAAATATCTCTCAGGGTGTAAAAGTATGAAATACATAAAATGAAAAAAATAAAATGAATGAATGTTAGTAATGCATATTAATATTGTTTATACTAGTTATTGCTACTGGTTATAAGTGGTTATTATAATGATGCATATCTTGAGAAGTACATTTATAATCCAGTTCTTCCTGTGTAGCATTTATTTTTTAATAAGTTTTTTTTTGTGCACTATGGAGTGTTCATTAGGTAAAAACTGCATAATTGTTTGTATTATATACTGCACTGTGATGATAATAACTGACTGACCAGAAGTTAATGAATTCTTGTATGTATTAATGTCACATTACTTACCCCTGGCTTGCACTCTGATTCAAGTCTTTACCCTGCTTCTTATTGTTTAGAGTCCTATGAGTTTCCTCTTCCATTGAACCATAAATTTACTCAACATTCCTTTATTTTGTTGGCCCATTTAAAATCTGCATTTTTTTATAGTTAATGAAGGCCTTATTAATGTACATTTTCTGTTAGGATATCTTGAAAGTACTGTACACTGCAAGTGCCCTGGGTAAGTGTGAGCAAAATCTTTTGGAGAGGCAGTGAAAACACAGAACTTACCTTCGCCCAGGTGCCTCCTGACCAGTAGTGAGAAGAGGCTGACCCCTTGCCGTGAAAAAATGGTGACCCTGCTTTATATACCCGGCCCTCCCATTCTTGCATGGGGCTCTCAATGAGAGACACAAACACACGCACGTGCACACACACACACACACACACACACACACATGCATTCTTCCTGATTTCACTCTAAATATTGATAGTAAACAGCGCCACCGGTCTGGCTGTGGAATTATGCCTACTGTTCTTATCCATAGCGCTGTTTGTAATAAATACAGGCTAGGATCACAAAGCCATGCTCACCTTCAGGATCTGGGTAGGTGGTGATCCTCTGGAAGTAAGGGTCACTCTCCTCTTGCTGAAAGAGCTCCAGGTCACAGCCTGGTGAGCTCCTGCAAGATGAGTGCACGAAAAGCTGTCAAAGTGGACAGAGTGACACAAAAGAGCTGCTCCTGTTCCACATCGCTACCTTCTCATACACTGGCCTGGCCTTACAAGCTATGGGCCATGGAAAAGCTGGTCTGCGTCCAAATCCGTTCTGATGAATATAATTCCGCCACTCCGCATTTTAAAAATTAACAGTTAATTTTAACTGTTTAAGTAACTGCAGTCTTTTTCATTGGTGAAGAATGCCATTTGTTTCCTGACAGCTTCATTATTGTAGTATTTGGTTTAACTGTTATGATTTGTTTTTGGATTATACAGAGTGTAAAGGATACCAGTGCCCTACAGGCATATTTCTAGGCTGATCCAAAACTGTGGGGTGACCTTCTAACCCAGACCATGAGAGGGCCTATTCTGGAATAAGACATACTCTTAGAGACTACATTACATGAATACATCCTAATCCAGAGCAACTTCCAAAACAAAGTGCCTTCAAAATTAAAAATAAGTAATGCAAGTAACAAAAGTTTTAACAGCCATTTTGTAGTCACTAATAGTGTAGCCAAGATAAACAAGATTAAACCAGTCTGTAAAAGCAATCAGCTAACCTGAAAACACATAGTATATTCTACATGAAGTTCTGCGAAAGAGGGCTGTGTTTCAGGGACTCTATGTGCAGTCTGAGAAGCTGGGTTTTCTGCGTGTCAGAAAATAGAGACAATCTTTCCAGTGTATATGTACTGATGGTTGCTTGAGTGGGCCCATCTTCTGCTCAGGAGCTGAGCATCAACATTTAATTTATGGGCAGCCAGTAGAAGGACGTGAGATGGGTAGGAGTGCTGTGGGGGTGATATGGGACTTGTCTGTTAGAGTTAAATTACTCTGTTAGAGTTAAATTACTCTCTATCCCAAAGCAGGAGAGGGTGCAGTCATATCCCAGATCTGAGGGGGGCATTCCTAGAGAAGGGGCTTGAACGTCTGTCATAAACCATGAGAAGGTGTATTCCCACCCCAGACCAGGAGGGGGCACATTCTTCCTCTTACAAATTGAGAAGGGGTGCATTTCTGCCACAGGCCATGAAAGATGCATTTCTATCCAAGATCATTCAGGGTTTCCTTGTAACATTTCAGTAATCGTAAAAAATCATTTCACAAAAGAAGGAATGAGGCTGGTGATTAGAGAGCCAGGAGCTAGTTCATTGAGATGAATGTTTGTTATCAGGCCCAGAGAGCAAGAAGTACTCACAGTGTGATGGGCGAGAAGGGGGAGTCGCCTTCCTCATAGGATACGTCACTGTCCTAAGGAGAAATAGTTTAAAATGTTACAGTGTGACAGTCGTACACAACAGCTTTGACAAACTTTCTCTGTCAGCAGTGCTAACGCAAGACACACTTTATAGAAGGAAAATTTAATTTCTACATATGCTGTCATGCATTAATTTTACAAACAATGCAAACATGAAATGGCTCATTTATTTGAAGTGGTTTGTTTGACTTACCGGACTAAATGAAGGATTACTCGCCATCACTGTGTGTTTCAATGCTTGTGCAATCTGTCACTCCATGAGTTTTCACACAACCTGAGAACAGACATATGTATCATTTTAAAATGAAACAAACAAATGTTAATACAGATAAATCAAATTATTAAAAAAGTGATAATACAGCATCTGAGTTTGATTTTCATTTGATTTAGCTTGTTAATTGTCAACAAAGTTGAACCTTTTTCAAATTTTGTGTCCTGGAGGCCCACCTGCACAAAGTTGCTATTTTCTTTTTTCTGTGTTCTCCATAGTTGAAAGTGTGATCATTTGGTAGTCCAGAAATATTGTCTTGCAATCAATGGCGGAGGAAGCAGAGACTGATTTACGGATAGTGGAAAAGACACCGAGTGTCCTATCTCTATGTCACGCCCTTGTTCCAGGCGCTCTGTCTCCTGGAGCCAGCAGTTGCCTCTACTCACAACCCCTCTCAATTTGCCCTCACAGGACAAAATATTCCTCTCTACTCATTCAGGAAAACATGAACCAGAAATAAAAAATGTGCAAGGTAATTATGTTGACAGCAAATTTCGTCACTAATCTATCTATCTTCATTCAGGATTACTTCTTGTCTTTTTTGTAATAAATACAGAGAAAACAGACTCAAACTGAATTGTAATAAGCCATATTGATACCACTGAACTATTATAGTTTAACAATTATTTCAAAAGAATGCATAAAATGCTGAGTAAAAAGATAGTCAAAGCAAAATATATGCATAGAAGCCTTATGATTTCACTGTTTTCTTAAATAATGTCTCAAAACTCACTTCAGTAACTCACTTAAAAAACCATTCTCAACTGCATATCAACGATCCACACTGCGCATTTCTGTGAATGCTGCTATCTCATAAAGATAGAGCTCATCGGGGAACGTGGCAACCCACACCTGTTTGTGACACCCCTCCATATAACTGCTATCAGCAGCTCCCAGGAGTCCGGTACTATGAGGAGAACATGTGGAGCATGGCACAATTTTATGCTAAATACATTCTTTTTCACTTATATGGTACTTTTGACACTCAACTCCTTCTAAACATGTTCCCCCCATACCTTATTCCAAGTTTACATTTCAAGAAAAAAAAAGAAATAACCATGAATTGAATTATGAATTCACATGTAAGTTGCAATGAATGCTAACAGAATATTTGTCTATTTGTTTCTCTTGACAAAGAAATGCTCTCTCTAATACTCTGTACTACCATAGTAACAAATTCCTCTATCCTCCCTTGCCAAAATATTTTTGAAAAAAAGAAAAGGGAAACTAGAAGCACACATGTATCAAAGTACTGCAACTAGAAGACACGTGGGAATGTATCTCTCATAGCGTTATGAAAGTATGAAGTATGAAAAAATAAAAATGTTACTGATGGGCGCTATTTAGTATATGGTGAGTGGAATGGTATTTAAGTGAGAGAAGCAAGAACAAAGAAATGAAAGCACAGTCACCGCTCAAAGTCACATAAGTACACCACATTCATTAAGCATATACTTAAGCAGGAAATACATCCATTCAGTAGGAAATGTAAGATCAGTAATACTGTAGGAGAAAGAAAAGAGACACCTCTGGAGCCAGATACCGTCAGACGTGTACTGTCAACTGCCAAAAGTAAGTGGTCTCAGAACATTTCCAGCCAAAAGTACTGAAATGGGGCAATATAAAAGTGTTTGTCATAAGCATGGACTCCAGATTCTTTATAGCTTATCATACTTTCTGTTCCTAGCTAGTATGGGTGCTCAAGAGCCAAATAAAATAATGTAGAAGAACATTTCAATTGAATGTGATAAGGGATTTCCATCAAGCATACCATTATATCTTTCCAACTAAATGTTGTTTCCTGACTTGCACCCCTATCAAAGGAAACAGACAATGTTCAGAACTTTGTCACATCTCAGAGTTTTGGCGCTTACCTGGTAAAGGTAGCCCGAATGTGAAGCAGTGGCGTGACTTCTGGGCAACCCTGTATGTAGAGGTGGGTACCCAAGAACACAGTGATCTGTGGGGAGAGAGAGGGGTGGAGTCACTGGGTCCAGGTACTGTCCAGGCTCCCCTTGTCAAACCACGTCCCCCTCTCCCATCACAACTTGCACCCATGGGTGAGGGAGAGATAAACCCCAATCCGGAGGCAAAGACACTATCTGCTCTCGACATCTTGCAGCCTCAAAGACTATCCCCTTTGAGATCGCTAGCCCCACCATCCCCACCCGTACTGTGTGTGAGTAGTGGAACAGAGCACAAGCAAGCTAACACAGTGATAGGGAGAAGCATGCACCATGTATGCCCGCATTTCCTTTTCTGGGTCAGGTGACTTTTCAATTGATGAGGAAGACTTGTCAGGAGGGCAGGGTCTTCAGCTCTGAGCCTTCCGGGAATTCCCTTTGGGGTGGCTCCTCTAATTTTACGTACTGCTTTCCTGGATTTTTTACTTCAAAAAGGCATCTGTAAGCTCTCGCTGAAAGGCAGAGAAAAACCAATCATCTCACAGAAACATGGAACTGATTCCAGCCACTCAAAGGATTATACAAGGACACCAACAGCATCCTTGGATGATCGTATTGGATATTTAAAACACAAATGCCTAAAGAAGAAAAAATAAAAAATAAAAACAAAGCAAAAAGCTGTGTACGTTATTATATGTCAAGCGCTCCAGTTAATTAAAATTATAGATGATCACTCCCCATTAGTGACAACCAAGATGTATTAATAATACATTGCAAGACCAGGACAGGCACAGACTTCCCTACAGCTGGTGTCTTTTCAATCTTTCAAATACAATCTCAATCTTGCCAGCAGCCATACCTCCATGCACTCTGCTCCTGCCAAATGGCTGAAGCTAAGCAGGTGTGGGCTTGGTTAGTACTTGGATGGGAGACCACCACGGAATCCTGAGTTGCTGCTGGAAGTGGTGTTGGTGGGCCAGCAGGGGGCAATCTTCCCTCTGGTACAAATAAACCCCAATGCCCCAGTGCAGTGATGGGGACACTGTGCTGTAGGAGATGCCGTCTTTCGGATGAGACGTTAAACCGAGGTCCTGACTCTCTGTGGTCATTAAAGATCCCATGACACTTATCGCTAAGAGTAGGGGGTTCCCCGGTGTCCTGGCCAAATCCCAGATCTGGCTCTCGCAAAAACTTGCCACTAAAAATCATCCCCAGATTTAATTGGTTAAATAAATGTTCTCTCCCTCTCCACTTTCGCTAATGTGTGGTGAGTGTTCTGGAGCAAAATGGCTGCCGTGCATCACCCAGGTGGGTGCTACACATTGGTGGTGGGTGAGGTGAGTTCCCCTTCACTGTAAAGCACTTTGAGCATCTGGAAAAGTGCTATATAAATGTAAAAATGTAATTAATAATAATAATAACAAATCAAAAGTAACTACCCCTCTTATCACATTACAACTTTTTCTATTAATGCACAACATTTATACTATTTTGCTTAGCAGATGCACTTTTCCTGGTGAACTTGCATAGGTTAAATTTTCTGTGTTGGCCATTTATGCAGATGGATCCTACCAGAGGTCAAGTACATTGCCTGACACTGCCAGAGTTCCAGAGGTCGCAGAAATGACTCACTGTCTATCCCAGCATTCTTTGACAGAAACGCCACTGCTACTGCAGACACTAAACAATCACAAAACAAAATGAATCTCTGGCAGTGGTAAGAGAAACAGAGATTATTTCTTTCTGCAGAATTATTACTAGCCTTACTTGTAGCAATGTGCAATAGCAGTGATATCAGAACTATTTTGCCTTATCAGTGGCACCGCCTCTGCAATTATGCAGCATGTTGGCAAATTTGTAGCCTGTCATCCAATTGGCTGTATTGTGTATTGATCTGCTTATTTCTCTGTTCTGCTGTTTTCAACCATTTTTTTCTACCTTTTTTAAAAACATCTCTAAATTACCTTTTCAGCTGGTCATTTTAAGATAGCTGACTGGAAGTCAAAGTACTGGAAAATCTGTCAACATTAGTGGATTGCTGTCGACTTGACTGATGACGCAGATGCACATACTATGTGCTTCAGGTTTTGGTTTACTTGTCACTACAAATGTGTGCATTTACTCCATCCCTCTCAGAAGCAGTGGATGATTGAATGCCATTATCAAACATTGTTACAGTTCATGTGTGATCAGTCGGCACCTTATTACTGTATATTACAAACAAAGCTAATATGCTTATTACAAAGCTTAAGAGATACAGATAATTCCCCACTGGATAAAATGCTAATTATGTGCCGCATCCTCCTGTCGGTATTTGAAGAAAAAGAAAAAATGAGTGAGAAACATGAAGAGGTAAGTAGGAATAGAGATACAAAGAGAGAAAGAAAGTGCTCCTTTTATGCACTCAAGGCCATGTGTTATCACAAGAAGTGCACAGTGTAAGGGGACTATCTGTAACATCCTTTCTATCACTCACCTGTTTAATTCACTCATAATTTTTGGTAAGGCTACTATACTGAAAAAGGATGCCACTGTAAATCAGTAGACAGCAATTTTAACCTTGCACCAGGATACCACACCAAAGGCCAACAGAATCATGACTCAGCTCTAATATTGTTCATAATTCAGCTCTAGATATAGAATATTAATATATGACAAACATCGATAAGGGAAGTGTTATTTTGAATAACTGGTCTGTTCTACAATGTTAACAGATATTAACATTAATTAATTTTTTGCATGTTGCAACTGCCTTGGGATTTTTATCCATTTTGTCTGCAATTGTTTCAATTATATTTTTATACTAACAAATGTACAGAAATAAATAATGCTGGTGAATGAACATGTTTAAATTTGGAGTTGATATTCTCTCCTGTGAATTGTTATACATTTCAATAGAAGGTTTTCTTCTTCATGATACATTGTAGCAAGTTTGGAATATGAATGAGATTAATAAAACAGAACCATTTAAATATGTGGCAGATACTGTAGGTCATCCTATCCATTCTCCTCCCTATTATCCATTGTTTTTATACCTCTTTTTAAAGTAGACAACACAGTGCACTTGGTACTGTGGGACCCCTGAGTATTCTGGTGTTTAATTTATTCCATAATCTTTCCCTTAACTTCATTACCACAGAACAGGTTTGGCTCTGCCACTTGCTCTGTCACTGAATTATTTTATTTTCCACAAATGGTGAAGTGCCAGCGATTTGTCTGCACTTTGGACCCCAATGATTTAACTTGTCAAGTCTATAATTTCACCAGTTAAACATTTTAGCCTCTATAAAAAAGGCAGTCTGCCAAAGTTTACAAAATTACATTTTGAAATATCTTTTAAATTGAACATGAGTAGAATTTTAATTAGACATTTACTGCAGTGGTTTCTTTGACCATTTTACATATATTATAAAGAAGAACATAGATTGACAATAAATCATTTTTACATGCACAACAGTGCAAGCTCTAGTCAGTATCTTAACCTAATCGGGCAAAAAAGCAAGGTATTAAATAATTAGACAATCAACGTATTGATAGCCTGAAAAGATTTTGCATGGTAAAAAATATATTAAAAGCTTGCACTGGCTGGTCACCTTGATTGTTGGCTACATTAGTTAAATTGCAAAACGTGGGTTATGTAGCTAGCTAATAGCTAGCCTCATAATAATCATTCTGAAACTGGATTCTCATCAGATTTTCTGTGCAGGATTAATGTATGTAAAACAGTAAACTACAAAGCTTACAGATGACACCTTGGTGTTGGAAGACAGCACAATTTGCTTATGTTACTACAGGAACCATGTATAAGGTGATGTCGGCATAGAACTCTGAATGAAAGACATCATCAACAAGGCCAACTCTAGTCAGAAGTGTATACTCCTGGATTGTGATGACCATGCATCAGTTCAAGATGCAAGGCTAAACAGCTAAGCAACTATTAACTGTCTGTTCTTGATTGAATTGCCTTCCAACACTGTAAACTGTGAGAAGGCAGTTCAATCAAGAACAAACTGTTGAGAATTTTACAGAGTAGGACACTTTGGTCAGGTTGCAGCCACAAACCACTGAACTAGTGATACAAGCGTGGAGAGGAGAAATGTAATATGAGCAGATGAACCATCCTTCAGCACATTTGTGGCAAGTGGACAACATGCATGACATATAATAGAGTGCTTGGTTGCCACAGATCAAGGTTCTGTTGGTTCCGTAATTGTGAAATGCATTTTTTCCCCGACATGGTTTGAGGGTACTCAAGGCAAGGTCAGAAATAATCACTACTTTAATGATTTAACCATTACCTTCATCTCATGTTGCAATATTTCTTTCTAGCCAGGAGTTGCATCTTCCAGGATAGCAATTCCTCTATCCACAAGGCATGTTTGGTCACCAATTTCTTTGATGAATATGACAATGGTATTTACCATATGCCATAACAGTCACCAGATCTGAACCTGATCCAAGAAATGAAAACCTAAGAACATTTTTTTGTATTATTATTAAAAACCAAACTGAATCAAGTTAATTAAGAACAAATCACTTTACCTGCACATTACAAACTACTTTCTGGTCAACAGCCATTTCAAAACACAAAAATGAATCAAATATTAATATCAAGAATTTATACTCCACAGAGACAACTTTGAATGTATTAATCCTTTATTAGCCTTGCATTTTTCAAGAGGTTTCACATACAAATTAGGCAGCACTACTTTCGTTTCATTACTGAGCACTTTGGAAAAGAGAAAAACACAGAAGAACTTGTGAAAAAACCAATACAGTCTCCAGCAAGCTGCACCAGCTGAATTAATGAGAGTTCAGGAGATAAACCATTGATCAGTGGTCACCAGCAGCCAACATCTGAACATCATCCAATTTGCTTGCATTTTGGGATTGCCCCACCGCCCCGCCCCCCCCCCCCTCTTCTTAAAAAATGCAAACAAATTCATCTCATTCAAGCATTATGCACGCACACACATGAAAATCAAATACATAAAAATATTAAATCTATTGGTTTGACTTGCACTGACTTCGACAAGAAGAACCAAACAAGCATGCTGTCTCACCACCAGAGATAAACAAACCAACTTGTGTCCCTTTTTCCAAAGAAAGCACAATAAACATTTAATATTGTACCAAGGCAACAGTTTCCAAATTATCTGTACTGGCCAAACTCTACTGCATTACCTCAGATTTTTACTTAAACTGCCTTGAGGATTTCACTCGATCAAAATCTACACCGCGTGGTCCTTCATTCTACATTAAATTCTGTATCATTGCTCAGCTGTGTACAGCACTGCCATGTTGCTAACGCACATTTCTCCTCTAGTGCTCTATTAATGGCATAATTTGATTTTGTGCACCAAGATACAGAACCTCAGATATGAATAAAGTTATTCTCTCTCAGAATGTTACAAATGGAATCAGTGTGTGAAAAAAATAAAAACCAGGGCAGCGATGGCAGGTCAGATCATTTCCCAGGTGCTTTCCAGGTTTTCTCCCCCTCCTTACACCTGTACCGCAAGGGGTAAGATGTGAGGGCATCAGGGCTTTATGCTTCATATTTCAACTTTTTTTAATTTTGGCTGAAATAATCATTGACGACCTGACACCCTAAAGGAGTGGAAGAGGACCTGGAAAACTTTTCATCTCCAAATATCAAGCTTTAGACTTCAGTTCCATGATAAAAAAACTGTAGTTCTGCGACTTATAAACTGTGGCTGCCATCTAAAATATATTCAGCAATGGAAAATACATCAGAACCAGCGCCTTTTTGTTAATAGACTTATAAAAATGCACACAGTTTTAAGCCTACAGAGGTGAAACACCTGACTTGACATCCCTGCCAGAAACATATGGTACAGCCTGGAGGAAAGACTGCATCACACCACTGAACATTTTCACAGTGTTTCAGGGACACTGTTGCTACAAGTTACCCTTGCAGTAACCTAGCAACTGCTAAAATGTCACGGGAACGCTGTGAGAACATTCATGCACTTTCTTGGAGTGAAGGACAAAAGAAGGGAGGGCAAAGTTGGGAAAGTTCCACAGGGATGTGGAGAGTGCCGTGAGTTGAGCTCCCAAGGTTATAGGATAACGCAGGGTGGACGACTCTTTGTGATCTTTTCGAATGGCTTGCCATCCTGGGCTTTCTGAACTGCATCCATGATCTGAGAACAAATGCAAAAATGTGCAGTTAAAACCTTGGTTGTCAGTCCTGATAAAGATGTATAGTAAGTGTAAAACGGAAACAAAACAATGTGCTATACCATTCTCTTCAGTTACGATTCAATATCAGTCCTGAGATACTTACGTCATCCTCGTAAGGGAAGCCACCGGTTTCCAACTTTGAGAAGATCAGCTGTCCGTTGACTTCAATCTCAAAGCTGCCTGTAATCAAGAATAGCAATGTTATATAGCAATAACAATGTTACTGTCCCGGTGCAAAGTTCCTGGCTTTGCCTTTAACCAAAGAACTAGCAGGCTATACGGCCACAACAGGACATCTGACTTTGCGTGGTATGAATTCTAGGTTTCAATATTTTAGGCCCCTACTACTTTTCGTCTAATGGTATGACCCAGACAAATTAATTAGCAGCTCAGCATGAAAGTAGCACGACAGGATCACTTTCGGCTAATGGGAACCATTGCTACCGATCGTACTTAGCTATCATTCGTGACTGTTTTCCATATTGCATAACAGAAGTTTATGTTTTACATTACCTTGCCTCCCGACAAAGCCAGAGACCTCCGCTTCAGTGAACTCCGCGCTCACGGTGTGCGCTAGTTCCTGATAGCGGGGCTCGTAGCCTCATCCTCCGCTGAAACAGAAAACGTTACAGTTTGTGGTGCAGGTAGCCATCAAAAACTATGCAAAAACCTCCAATGAACAATTTATGTTGTAAGCCAGGTTTACTTTTTCCTATTATATTTACGAGTTAACTGCAGACAGCGACAGAGTACTAAAAAATCAGTTTACACTGTAAATTACAGGGAACGTAAACTTAACCAACTGGTTACACAGGTAAGAATTCAGCATTACATCCCAACAGGTGCAGCTATGCTTCGCCGCCATACTGAAATGTCAGGGTTGAGGCACAAGGCAGCTCAAACTGAAATGCACACCGGACTAGCTACCGTCTACTGGCTTGTCTCGTCGCGAAACATTGAGATACTTCTATTAGTTACATGAAAATCCCTAAACCCTAACTAGGAAAGTTGAAATAACTATTCTAACATCTGAATGAATAAGATAGGAAGCAAAGACAACGTTTGGTAGTGACCGTCTTTGGCTGAATGCTAGCGGCTAGCAAACCAGCTGGCTAATTGTTAGTCTATATTCTTGTAAGCAAACAACTCACTGTAGGAAGTTAACGTTACACCAGACCTGGCATTATTTGCAGCCAAATAAATACACATGTGATACAACTGGGATGATACAATTAACTTAGCCGTTAATAATTACAGTCCACACCTGCGGGCTAAGTCAGTTCCAACTCGGTTGGTTAGTTAGCTACACGGTAATGTTAGCGAGCTAATGACATGTCAGTGTGCATTTATGAATGCTATACTAAAAATATCACTGCTTCCTGAATATGCCCTGTACTAAATTATCCACAAACTGAACAAAACTTACCAGTATTCGACCTGGATTTTAACACCCATCTTTCTCAAAGGTTCTCGCTTGGCTAGCTGTCGATGGCTATATTATTTTCCTTCCGACTGTCACACTGCTTGAGGTTGCTTTGTTAAGAGAACGAATTCCGTTGTGTGTGCCCCCTACCGGTCCCAGATGAATTTAACCTATTTTGGTTACACAAATCTGCTGTGTCACTGGTGTTTGTGTCGAATGACGAAAAAACATTATTGTATTTCGAATAACATTTAATTGGGGACTCTACCTGTAACCGCGTTCGTTTCTTATTTGTGCTGATATGTTTTATAATTTACAGTGTGGATGTGCATGTACCTGTATGATTAACAATTAACCTGCTGATAAAAATCAATTTTTTTGAAAGTAATCAAAGTCTGAGTAACACATAAAAGACTTTTCCCTTTCATTGCTTTGAAAAAAAAAAAAGATTTTTGATTGATGGATTGATTTTTATATTTAATTTGATGTTATGCATCATAAAAACACCCAGACCGTATGGGCTTAAAAGATTCAATTATTGTCAAAAAGGCAAATCAAATGTAGACACAATCCAAGAAGCACTGCCATAAATTATAACTAATAACAACAGTAATACAGGAAACAAAGTTCTCTCATTAGAAAATACCAGAAGGAAAATAACAAAGTGTTCTTCTAGGGCGTGTCTCTGTGCATGCATGACCGAGCACTCCAACAGGGCACGCATCCATGCCCACGCCATATCTGTGCATGCACATGCAAGCCCAGTTTCACACCCAGTGCATCCACACATCGACACACGCCCATTTCAGATTGAGTACGAGTAAACGGAAGAGCTCGAACCTCCACATATTTAAGCAACCTTGTTAAAAGGCCTCAACAATTCAATGCTCCATATTCAACAGGCGCAATTACTCCCATTCCCTCATTCACGTACTCATCCTGTACTGTCACCATATGGACACCCAAGCGCACACACACCCACACCCACATACACATACGCACACATACACACTCTGTTCAGCCTGGGGAGCCATACACCCACCAGGGACATAAGCAGAGGCATCTACTTTACTATTTATACACAGAACTGTGCTTGCCTTTTTTCCAGGCCTTTGCAATAAAGCTGGTCATCTTAAATATTTAATTATTGAATAACCATTGTAATTTCTCACCATCATCAGCTTGAAGTAATTCTGCAAAAATTTTGCAAAAATAGAGCACAGCTCTTTTGTCCAGGGGCATTTGTATGCTAAATCCCAGTTGAAAATATTTTTATTTTTGTTATCTTACTCTGGCATATTAATAAGGCTATTCCAAAGCCAAACCATCTCCCCCTTTTGCCTGATATCCAGTGGCTCCCATCCTATATTTCCTTGCAAGAGAAGTGGCAAATCGGTGTACCCCAAGAAAACATTTAATTTACCTATTTTGAAAGCAATAGCTCTTTGGGCAAGATGTTGAATTAATTATTTTTAGTTCATTTTAAGATTGTGCCATTTCTGGTGTGCATATGCTCTAATTCTTAGTTTGAATACATTCCTTCTTTAGTAAATATACTTTAGACCATGCCTATTGAACAAACACATGGTCAATAAAAGGAACAATAAAGAAAGATATATATAATGTAGCCTCTGGGGGGCAGCAGCTGCCAGCAGCTTGTATCTGTAGATCCCTTACTAACTTGTTTCTGTTTGTAATATCTTAAATTCTTCAATGGTTTACTGATAGTTCCATCGCAATATCTTAGAAATTCTAACATAATGCACTCTCATTGACTTGAAAATGCATGTTATCAACACTACAATGATATGGTGCAGAATTATTTTATTTTACTTAACAAAAGTTGCAATAGGGCATTGTTTCACTTGTAGGTCCTCCCATAATTATTTTATAGCCACAGTAAGATCTGTGATTTATGCCACAGTACTTCTGCCACACCACCATGGCTCGTATTAGTAAGTAAACATCAGAAGTTTATGACATGTATGATTAACAGTCTTACTGAAAGTATTTTAATTGATTGGACCGTGTAACAACAGCACACTTTTAAGCATGTGGCTCAGCAATCCGGTCTCTTCTTTTGCCTTACTTCTGACAAACTAACACAAAAGCATGTGCTGTTCTGAACACTGCTTCTTTCTGCACACTTCTCCACGTCACCCACAAAAAGTTGAAGGTTCAGCAATGGGATCTGTGATCTAATCTCTGACCAGTGTCCCCTTTTGCCAGCCTGAGCCCAGTCTGGGTAGAAGGGCATGAAAGGGGCATTGTTTCTTATCAAAGACCAGGGGGGTTAACATGCTGACTGCTCATTCTGAAGGGAAGAGAGGCCTGCCCTGTATGTGATCACTCTGCTGCTACTGCCATTCTTCTATATCTATCTCTGCACACACATCCACACACAATGAACACATAAAGACTCATATCATCATCTGTCCATGTGCCTCTGAGTAAGTAGAGGGAACGTGTGCATGTTAATTGGGAATATCAGTGATGTGGAGTCTCAAGTTAAGATCTAGAAAATAATAAAACCTGATAGCTGTGCCAGCCTGGACAAATTTCCAGGACATAGTGACATTAGGAAAATGACACAAAAAGCCTCTGATTAGTAGGTCTGATGAGGCACTGTGCAAAGTTCCTTCAAATAAGTTCTACTGATTCAAGCAATGGCATTACTTGCATGTCAGAGGTTGATTGCCATGCACGCACAAACGCACGTACCCCTCCTCCTCCCCTCCCCCCCCCCCCCCACACACACACATACACGTACATATGGGAAGAGGAAGAGCCATCAACTGTACAATCTCAGTTGATTTGAATTACAAAACACATACAGAGCCAGACATTCCCAGTTCAAGGGTCTGACATTAGGGGAAGAGGAGAATCGAGTCTAGGAGGAGAATATAGTCCGTGTAGGTGATGCTGCCCTTTTACCCAGCATCCGTGTGACTCGGCTTGTTCAATGAAATGACCTACAGTATCAACTGCTGCATGAATGTGGCAGCTGACCTTTCCAAAAGGAGGAGGAAGTGAAGGCCATGGCTATGCTGTCATTATGATTTCGAAAGGAGTGGTTCTGGTCTTTTGTGTGTCTGCCTGGGACAGCCCACGCAGTGGCCAGAGAGATAGAAACAGAAAGAAAAGCAAGACGGATAGAATGGAATATGACAAGTAATAAATGGACATCCACTAGTACTGCGGGGAGCAGCCCCCAACCATTGTGTGGGTGTTAAAACTGACAGAGGGCTCTCCCTTTTTGGTGAATCACCCCATTGGAGCTGAATGAAATGAATCGAGCATCAGGGGGCAGTGACTCCTATGCACCGTGCCTATGTGTCATGAGAGCTTTGTGGTCAAAACAATGCAGACCACCCGTCATACAAAAGCTTCTCGAGCAGTCCTTTTCCACAACCTGTTCATTTCTGTCTTTCTGAACAATGTTTTCTACATCTGTGCTGGCCATGCATGAACAGTATAATGCAGAGACAGAGTGATCTGTCCTCTTTGATTAATCGATGGCATAGCACCAATAAAATGGGCAGAAAGCTATCCTTAAACAGGCTTGTAATTTTTCTGCTTCACTAAAAGTTAGATGATATAGAATTTGAAAACTATAAATAATGAGGCAGAAAAGAGTGATTAATACACCATTAGTGGTTTTCAAATAAATTTTCTGATGATTCACATCAAAAGGAAAAAAGTACAAGTAAAACACCCTTTTTCCAACCTCTCTGTGTCTGCATCACTTTTCCCCATCCAATTTTGTTAGTATTCAAGAACTTATAAACATAATATGTAAGTCTAACTACAGAAGATGTGGAATCCCTGAACAAAAACTATGACTATCCTTTGCCATTCTCAACTTTTACTAAATAAGTTTATTAAGATGCTTTCTAGAACCTGATACTTCAGTGCTTGAACAGTCTATTTCCAGCCCTGTACTTTCAGAGCAACTGCACTGGGAGTGACAGCTGCAGTGTTCTATAATGTCTCTAATTGACTGGTATCTGAAGGGCAAAGTCTGTCGGATGTTGTGGTGGATGGACTAAGAGGATAGGCAGATGGAAAACAGTCTCCTACACCTTAAAAAGTACAAGGTGCCTTTTTGTGCATTTGGCATTGAGGTGACTCAAGGAAAATGAACGTATTGTTTCTGTGACACCCATCATTACATAAGTCTGGGCATTTGCTGTTGTGAACATGATTTTCCCAACAGATGTACATTTTAAAGCTCTAGGGTCGCAGCATCGTATCTATCCTATCAAGCAAACCCTTGCTCAAATATTAACTTGCATTTGATTACAATTCCCCCTGCAACGCTTGGCAGAATACCATGTTCCCAGTGCACAGGAAATGTATCTGAGTGCAGAATAGCTGATTAGTGAGGTGCTGGCCAGCACTGCATGCATGCGGAGTGATGAGCTCAGCCCCCGGGCTGCGGTGTGTGTGTGTGTGTGTGTGTGTGACTCCTTGTGCCTGACTGATGTGCGGATTCATGGGAGGGGAGCGAGAAATTGATATCTTTAATCACGGCTTTTAAAGAAACGATTACAGCCCCACATCTGTCTCGTCTGGCAGGACGGGGGGACGGGGGGTGCGGGGAAGCTGCTCTGCTGCCCAGCATTGGGCTTGTGTTCCCCACACGAGTGTTTTTCCAGGTGTTCTGCTCACAAGGGGAGGGTGGGGGATTGGCCATTCCAATCAGAACAGAATCAACATTTCACCTTCTTTCCCTTAGAGAGGAAGTGATAGAGAAACCTCTTTTTCTAGGCACTGCTTATTCTGTGTAAGCTGGCACACAAATGTTTCTGTGCCTGTTTTTTCACAAAGAGGCACAAACTTGTGCCAAATATTGTTTGAGACAAAAACCAACAGAACTGTTTTCTACGAGGCTGGTGGTCTTCTAATCTTGTCAACACGCAGCTCGATGACTTGAGCTATTCATAAAATGCAAAACACTATCTTTGTAGGCGAGCGATAGGGGGGTCGGGCTTAGGTTCTGGATTTGATTCGCAAGATGAAAGCATCACTACAGCTGTCATGCAATTAGCTTCAGCTATAATCTGCTGCCACTGAGAAATGAGGTGTAATAGCTGCCCAATGCAGAACTGCCTTATCCCAGAACACCTGTGCTCTTACATGCATGACATCACATTGCAAGGGCATTTATATGTCTAGAGGACCGGTGCAAAGACTAGCAAGATCACTCATCCGACAGACAATCTGGGACCTAGGATGTCTTCGGGCCATTACTTATTATGGGGGCACCTCCAGCTGACATCCTGTCTGCCTGATCCTGGAAGCTGGTCTGGGGTCAGTTGAGATGACACAACTTAAGCACTGTCGAGGGGATCAGGGAGCAAGGAAAATATATGCACAGTGAACCAGAGTGAGAAATTGAATTACCTGTGCCCCTCTTCCACAAAGGGGGTTAGCTACAAGTAAAGGAACAGAATGTATCAGAATACTGTTTTAATAAAAGTCAATTCAATGGTCTCATGATGAATGAGATTGAAAGAATGGCCAATGAGAATAAAGATCTTCCACATTCATATGATAACAATAACCTAATAGCATGTTCTTGCTATCTTGCTTGAATCTCCAGATCCCATCTCCCCTGACCTTCCTTTCTCTCCCACAGGAAGTGGCTCTATTTATACCAGTGTATAGATTTCCCTCAGTTAATGCTAGAGCCTAATGGGAATAGCTGGAGATCACTCTCCGTAGCTCAGAAGCCGTTGAACAGATTGTTGGAATTTAGAATTTGAGTGGTCTACCCAGGCTCCAGGGACATTTCTAACTCCAAGAGCTTTTAGTGAGAAAGCTGTGGTTGTATCAGCCCCCCCAGTCAATAAAAGCCCAAAGACCCCCTGTGTGCATTGCTATTTGTTCAAGTCAGCAATTGATTAGTTAGAGTGACTGCAAGCCTAGCCATAATGATAGTTTGACATCCTAGTGTCTGTTTGTTTTTTGTTTTTTTTTGTACAAAAATAGGGCAAAATCCAATTACTAGCTAGCTAGGGTGCTAGCTTTCTGATGAGATAAAGAAAAGTGAATGTGTACTTCTTGTTTGTGGTGTCTGATGGGGCTGTACATGTGGTTAATTTGAGGCTGAGAGCAGTGAGTGTGCAGGGGAAGGGGGGGTGGGCTGTTTTCTTGCTGCGAGACTGGCCATATGGCACAGCCCTGATATGAGCCCAACGCATCTGCCCATTATTGACACGTCCAACGGCCGCCCTGCTTGTCCGCTCCTCCGATCGAAGCTGACTGTTCAGAGTGAGGATGGGGGTCAAGGTTAAATCATCAATGCATCAGCGCCACACCAATTGTCCAATCTGTCCTGCACTGGTTGTCATAGCTCCAGAAACTCAGGACAACCCACTCAGATGAGATCTGATTGGGCCAGAGCAGAAGTAATCTGGGCGCACATGTGGACCCACGGTACTCATGTGCACTGCATGTTCATATCACTGTCGATTGCTTTTAATAATGTATACCTGAATGAAAACTGCCATAATTATTTATTCTCCCTCAGTAGATATGAGTCGATCCTTTTCGGTGCAATTCTTCTGCCACATCCACTGTAATTTGCATGAAATTTGCTTTCCAAACCCTTATGGTAGCATCTGACACAACATTGTGCTAGCAGACAATCATTTTAAAACTTAGCTTCATCTCCAAGCTTACTTTATGAAACTGCTTTCACTTGGTTTGGTTTTGATTCTGAAATTGGCACCGATGTAGTTCTTCGTGGCAATTACCAGTAGGCTCTCCGTTTCTCAGAAACAGAAAAACCACTTCACCGCAGAAAATGATGGCTATTTGGCGGTCTGTGCTATTAGCAGAACTCAATTAAACGGACAGCGTATGACATAATAAGGATATAAAGCAATGTGGAGTATTGAAAGAGGGGAATTTATTTTGGTTAGCATGCAGAATTATGTCTTGTCACGATCAAATGCTTGTTTTCTGCAGCTCATTTCCATAACTGGACCCTTGCATTCAGGGTAAAGCATCACGCCTCTCTGAATTTGAACCCGCAGCCTTCTTATCGCCTCAAGGCCATTGCCGTCTCCACAATTTCACACTTCAAGGAAAGTTGCTTGATTCTTTGATGGGAGAACTAAAGCCTGTCCTTAGTTTCTGTGGGCCAGCCCTGCTCACCGGTGGGCTCTGAAAGCCTGGTGGCTCAGTGCCCACATCAGAGCACTTACCTCACAAATGGAGTTTGTGTTTTCAATTCAGGAGTTGCTTTTATGTAATCAAGCGCACTGTGACGGCAGAGCCTTTTACCACACACAGAGCGTACAGTACGTGCATATGCTCTGAAGTGAACAGCATCAAGAGCCCAGGCTTGCTGAAATGGAGATTATGAACTCAAGGCTAGTGTACTGTGTCTGCACAGTGGAATTCATAATGGTACATCTCGAGAAGGTAAACGCAATGAGACGCATTGAGAGCTGTGCAGGGATACACAAATGCACAGAAACACACGCACATACACACACACACACACACACACCTACACAGGCACACACACAAACACACACTCACACACACCTACTTGCCCACTCTGATACCCATAAAAACCATGTTGTCCACATGATCTATAGCTCTTAATCACTCTTAATCAGCTCTTAATCACCATTATCATTAGTTTGTTTATCAGTCCCCTCACAAAGGATTAATCAGTTTTTAATGGATTTTGTTTTGTTCCTTTATGTAAGAAAGCAATGGTGGACAGAATGCCTGTAATGTAATGTAAAATGTAATGGACAGATATATTTTGCACTTATATGAGAATTATTAAAGTGAAAATGGACAAAACTCAAAATAAAAACCTTTATATTTTCTTTCTCTGCTGCCCACAGCAAAACATAATTCATGCATTTAGGACAGTGAGGGAAAAGAAAAAAATATATAACTGTTTCTGCTCAGTACAAATTGAAGACAATGTTGTTGTCATTGTAAAAAAATCCAGGACAAGAACTTGCTGCAGGGAAGATAAAATGAGAACATTCATTCAAATCCCTATTTTCACACATATATATCATGAGTTGATGAAAATTAAAATCTGAAAATGAACATTTTTTGACAAACCTACCATTTAAGAATAAGAGGTGGAAGATGAGGACTTAGCAGGCCCAGTGAAACTGTCGCTGTACAACAGGTGGGAGGAGTCATTTCCAGGATGAGAGGATCAGGTTATTTCTGACTGCTACTCAATACTGTCACATCTGCTCCTATCTCCTCTTTCTCTGCCTATCTCGCTCTGTCTCTGTCAATACCCATCTCCTTATCTCCCCTCCTATCCCTCCCTCCATCACAGCCCAAATCCCCTCTGTCCACTAATCCGGGCGTGTCAGTGAGGTGATAACCTGCAGGCCTGGGGCCCTAACTCCCACTCAAGAGGCAGGTGCACACCCTCCATACAGTGCACAGAACAGGACTGTTAGATCCAGAGCACCATTTCTGTGGGGCACCTAAACGAGAGGACACACAGGAAGCATGCATTACGTTACATTACATCACATTACATTACATTCATACATCCCCAGCAAGAGGGTGGATGCATCAGAATTATAAGCATCATCTTTTGCAGAAGAGCCACGTCTTTTTTTGAACATTAACCTGTCTTTATACAGGGTCGGTTGACTGAGCACATATGCTCTTTAGCAGCAATGCCCTGTGAATCCCCCCCCTCCCCCCAAGTAGCCTAACCTGCATGTCTCTGGATTACTGTTACCATACTGTAAACAGTCAATCCATGACGGCTTGATCCATCAGATTCATTAATTTCATAAATTCATAAATTAAGTTCCCTCTATCAAAGTAATGACGGATGGAAGTGGTACCAAATGTTGTTTTTTTTTTTTGAGGGGGAAAAACCCAGGGAAAATACACTGAAAGGACAGTAAAATAAATGAAAGTAAAAAAGTAATCAAAAAAAGTGCCATCAAATTATTAGGATAAAGCAGTGTTGATTTGTGCATTGATCAAATTACTTCCTCAGAGTTAAATATGAACAAAAATGTAATTTAATGTAATGTAACAAAAAGAAAACTGTAGCTCTCATTGCATCAGCATCGTTATCCTTAATTGATGTGGTGAAGACTGACTACCCACAGCCGTAATGTACCAAAGTTAGCTAACACAAAAACAATTAAGCGGACTTTGTATTTCTGTAATGCATTTATTGAAGTGCATTTTATGTAAGGAAGTCGGTGACTAAATGATTTCGGTCTAATGCCCTAACCTTTCATCAGAATGAGATAACTATTAGATGCATCTTCAGAAACCCATTTATACAGCTGAATGCTTCTAGATGAAATTCAGGTATGCATGAAGCAATGGTATTGCCTCACCTGAGAGTATCCCAACATTGTGGTCCTCTCATTGTAATCACTAAATGGCGCCTTAACACATCTTAAAACCACTCCTGCCATCAATAAACCTCTCAGGACAAGGGGATATATAGCATGTTGCATTTGCATTAAAAACAAACACTGACCGCTTGTCCATTTGCTTTATTGCTCCAGCAGCTGTTCTGAAAGTACCTGGCCGGGCTCCTGACCACAGAGCTGTTTGCGTTCGTGTGGTTCCTCTTCCAAACGGACAGTATCTGATCACTTCTCAGTTCAAGGCGTTTAACTACATGCATGCTCCAGAAGGGGTGATATGCGAAGACTAGGGCTGACTGGCAAACATAAAACAGCTCATCATTCCCCAGTCTGTATTTCAGTCTCTTCAGATCTATTCACTCCGGGCTGGAAATAAAACTGCGAGTGCGCCTCCAGTAGATAATACAGTCTGCGGACACCAGTATGAATCATGGCTTCTTGTGCATTTTGTTGGCACAAAACTACATCCTGTTATACAACACACTTTAGACAATAATATTAATTTGGTCTCAAGGAACATACACCCTATGCCCAACAGATGCAACTGTCTGGCACATCATGCACTGTAAGCCTCACACAAGGAAGGTACATCTGAAGGCCCAGTCTGGTCCTGTATAGCCTGGACTCAGGCCTTGAGAGCAATGATAACCATTGACGCCTTACTTCCCAGAACAGCAAACCTCTTAAGGCCAACATCCTTCATCCCTGAAGGAGAAAAAGACACAAGAACCCCTCTTCAAAACCAGAACCAGGGCTGCTGAATGCAGCATATGACTGGAAAATGCCAGTAGGCATTAGACGGTGCCTAGTATTCTCACGAGAGATTGCAACCCGGTGCTCTGGTCCAACACTTTGCCAACTGTCTATATTGTGGAACTCATAGTGGAAGATGGAAGATGCAGTGGATGAGGCATACAAACAAAAGAGACTTCACTATTTATGAAGCTGGCAGTTGAAGCACAACAACGCAGCTGGAAAACCAAGGTCTGTCTGGTGTTAGTGGGATGCAGGGGTTTTGTGGTTACAAGCATCAGGCTGGTAAAAAAAAAAAGGTCCATGACTTTGCAGGCAATCCATTAAGGCTGCTTCACAGGCCACAGAAAATGGCTCTCTGGCTCAAAAGGAAAGACCTCACCTGGGCTTCCAAATTAACATAAAGCAATCAGGAAGACATGATGGGGGGTGATCCGGGATTCTGGACTTGTTGAGCCCTCCAGAGATGGACTAATGGGCTAACGAATGACATGTTGAGGAAGGAGGTTGCCCACTTGAAAACCTCATCATGTCAACTCACTGCTAACCTCAACACCTAGGCAATCTCAGGTAAGTGCTCACCTAAGGGCACAAGGGATTCTTAACATCACATCCTGCGTGTTTCAGTCTGTTTGGGTGGGTTTGATTTGGAAGGATCAAATTCAATTCAATCCATTTATTTGAGAAACATTATGTTTGGGCTGGTGTACATGCAGTACTTGATCACAGGTTAAAGGCTGTAAGTAAGAGAGGCAACAAAACAAGTATCTTCAGACATCAAGATCCATTGACATAGATGGGAGCATATAAAGAAAAGTAATAGTTTTGAGAAAAATGGGAATTTATTTTTCACTAATAAACTGTCCATGTTGTCCAAATCCAGATAAAACAACAGCTTTCTGTTACAAGTGTACATAATTTACAGGATAAGCAGGCAGGAAAAAGATCATCAAAGCTGACAGCAATGAGCTGCTAGAATGGGGATTATATTTTGATATAACTGCAATTATTCCCATTTTTGCTTTTTTTTAGTAAACTGAAACTTGAACCCATGACGTGACAGAGAAAAACAAAGAATGGATGAGGAGACTCTAGGCATGCCACTTCCTAATCTCACTAAAGACAGAATCTAGTGCATTAATCATTAATTCCATTAGTGAGAGAGATAATTAACGCACAACAAATGCACTCAAAGGGTGCACCATTTGGGGGCAGTATGGGATTTGCAAAGATGCTATTTAACATTCCCATAACTGGTGAATATAATGGCTGCATAAACATAATATGAACAAAACAATACTTTACTGTAGATGTACTGATAAAAGGCATTTTTACAAAATAATCAGATTTTCTAAATTATCAAAAGATATTTTTCCACAAGAATGATTAGGTTCGACATTTCATTGACTTAAATTGAGTCCAACCTCACAATGCTGCTTTCACTAAGTAGATGACAACCTAGCCAATGATCATTTTAATTTGTATGCATTTATAGAAAGGTTCTATACTTGAACACACTTTCCTACATATCAGAGACCATTACAGGCAGAAAACTCCTGTGCTCTGAAAAGAAGGATGAAAAAGAACATTCTGGCAAATAAAACAGCAGCTGCTGATGCACAGTAAGTGCTATGCGGAGAAACGTGAGAAGCTGTATTGGGCCTCATTATAAGGAAGTGGTCATAGATATGATGAATTTCCTGGTCTGTCTTTAAAGCAGTATGTACATAGTGTATATAATGTGTAACTAATCACTGTTTTTACAGTCCTGTTGACATGTTGCAATTGAAGGCAGAGCACAGGGCATGCAGGACTTGGGAATCATCACATTTCATTGTAAGACTACACACAAGGGCACTCTCTCAGCAGATCTGCATCCAGCACTTATCTTACATTCATCTTTGAACTGCATTTGATTCAGATGGTCATTCAGATGATTCAACACAAAATACTGGAAAGAATATTTGCCTAGAGAAAAAAAACTTTCCTTTCAAATTCTGGCCACTTTCCTTGGCAGAGAGCCTTTTGTGTACTTTAAAGTTGTCCACAGCGTTTAGCAAAGAGATTTCTAAGACAATTACCTAGTTTGCCCTTTTCTTTTTTTTAGGAAATCTCTTCTCTAAATGTGCCTTTAAGGTAACCACTCACAGCCAATGTCCCATTCTCCAGTCGGCAAGCATAAAAAACATATGGTGCTTTCAGGACAAACCAAATCATTCCCTAGGCCTGCCGGGTTCAAGTACACATAGACCCATAGTCTGTGCCAGCACCAAACCAGCTCCATCATAATTCTTGTCCACAGCTGTATTACTGTTGTATTAGTACCTGATGAAGTTCTGCCTCGCTATGCCAAAACAAATTGTTTCATTCCACAGATTGGCTTATTCTATATAGGTTTGCAGGATTGAAACTGAGAATTGAAAGTTTGGAACAGAAGGTGTTTGGTTTCCCCTCTGCTGCAAGAAAAGGGTTTAAACTTGTGACAGAGAGGAAACCAGATGCCTTGAAAGTGTGCAGCTACTACACAAATAACAGAGAGGTAATAAGGTTTCCCGGATTGCGTGGCACTGGGTAATACATCTGAAATTAATATTTGGTTCTCTAATAAGGGCTCATTAATTAGAGGGGGTCCTGCTGCTGGATGTAGGATGTGGCCACATTGACTGCACGAGCGATCAATACTGGATAGCATCTGAACATTTTACATGAGCAACGCTTGGTGAAACCTGAGCGCCCTGTTAAAAAGGATCTGGGCCCAGCTTCCTTCATAGGCCTTTCTCTGAGAAATGTTTTTTGTGAGTGGGGAATAGGAGGGGGATGGAAGTCTAAATGTGTAGGAGATGATCATGTAATTGGAGGGTGGTCCTGCATGGCAAGATCTGATTGGCTCTCCACCTGACTCCCAGGCTGTCACTGATCTATCGTCTCACTCCTTTTCCTTAATTACAGAGTCAATAACTGCTGAGAAGGGGGAAAACTCCATAAATACTTTATCAGCTACAGTACATTTCATAATCCTCTGTGGTTTGCTCCATTTGCACCTGTTATTGTTGCAATATATTTCTTGTATAGGTGTCACAAAATCAATTCCGATCAGACAGAATTTACCTCAAATGGACTGAAACACAACCCAACTGCAAATATTGGAGTGGCTTTTCAGGCACTAGAGGATGCAGTTATCTAGTATTCAGTCTTAAATTCATTATACGTGTGCCTGTACGTGTGCTTTCTAACACATTTTGATCTCACGAAAGAACAAAAATGATGAATGCCAAAATGCTTGTGGGAAAGTCAAAAAGCAGTTAATGATCAAATTTGATTGTATGTATGTGCTGTTAATGAGGCCCATTGTCTTGCTATAGGATGAAGCACCATTCAATGAGCTTAGAGGCGTTTGCCCGAACTTGAGCAGATAAGATGCTCCTGTGGAAAAATATGGACAAAGTCACTGTGACGTCACCCACTGACCCTCCATAGGCTTGGTGAAAAGCGATTTGAAGCCTCGGAAGTGTAGTTTGTGAGCGCTGCCATGTTTTACAAATAGGAGCCAGAGACTGTGCAGCAGGGACATTAAGTCCAGTCATCCACTAAGCATTTGAGATACAAAATATTACTGTCTTGTCCAAATAGCACAATAACTTAACAAATCAGCATATGGGGAAACATTAGACAAATAAAAACAACAATTGTGTTTACTTTTCTTGTGGAAAACAATGATTGACTTTGTACTTTTACCATATCATTTACTTACATTGAAACAAGTGGCTGAAACACCTATACTGGAGCCTACTGCACTGGCACTAGTGAGCAACGTCTCTCAACAAGACAAGGAAGTGACCTTCAGAAACACAGACCAGTTTTGGCCATCTGGTCTGTACACATTAGAATTGATTCTGCTGCTGCTATCAGCAGTTGCATCATCAGTAAAGAAAAGTGAGCCAGTACCTGTGGCAGCCAAAAATCATGACACCCCCACCACCATGGTGCACAGATGAGGGGGTACTCTGGATCTTGTGCACTTGCTTTTTGCCACCGCACTTTGATTTGCCATCACTCTGATACAAGTGAATCTTTGACTCATATGCCCACAAGACCTTTTTTCCAGAACCCTGCAGGCTCTTTTAGGTTCTTCTTAACAAACTGTAATTAGGCCTTCCTGTTTTTGTGACTAAATATTGCATCTTGCGGTGTAGCTTCTCTTTCGTTCATGAAGTCTTCTGCAGACAGTAGTCACTGACATGTCCACGCCTGCTTCCTGAAGAGTGTTTCTGATCATTTAGACATCTTTTTTTCTTTCTTTATTATGGTGAAAATTCTTTAGTCATCAACTGTAGTGGTCTTTCTTAGCCTACCAGGCCTTTTGAGACTACCAAGATCACTAGAGCTTTCTTTTTGCATGATGTTCCAAATAGATTTTTACGGTAAGCCTAAGGTTTGGCCTATGTCTCTGACTGTTCTTTTGTTATTTTTCAGCCTCATAATGGCTTCCTTGACTTTCATTGGCACAACTTTGGTTGTCATGTTGAAAAATGCTGATGAGAGACTCCAAAGACAATCAAAATCTTAGAAACAAGACTAGATACTGAAACCCTCTTAGACCTGCACTAAGAGGAAAAAGCATTTGAACTAGTCAGAAACACCTGCAAAGCCATTTGTCCAGAACATTATGGTGCCCTGAAATAGGGGAGCTATGAATAAAAAGGGCTGCAATTTCTATATAGTGAAACCAAAATGTATAAAATACCCTTCGACAAAAGCTGCACTTTAACCACTCAAGAATTTAATATGGTTTAATATGGTTGATTACAAATATTGATTACAAAAATTGTGGAGCACAGAGCCAAATCAAGAAAAAAAAAAGAATGTCTTTGTCCCAAACATTATGGAGCTCACTGTACATGTCCCTCACACATTACCTCTGACCAATGGATATGCGTTTAAACTTAAGTGTTTAAGCTTTTTTATTTAAACTAAAAGAGATGTATCTTTTTGTTTGAGCTCTTGGTAATAGAAAATAGTTATCAGCTCAGGTAAGGACCAACTATTTACAAGGGGAAGGGAATATAAAGGGTTACAACAGAAAGATGTTTATGTAAAATAACTGTGTGTATTGATGAAAATATGCTGATAATGTAATACATTTAGCCTAAATGTATTGCATTATCAGCATATTTACATCAATACATTTTACATAAACTATTTTAATAAATAATTTTACATAAACATCTTTCTGTTGAAACCCTATTAAGTAATCCATATAGAAACCTGCCCATAAAAGAACTATAATAAAATAATCAGCTCAATGGTAGGCGAGACAACAGAGTGCATACATGTACAATAACTTGTTCTAACAGGCGCCAAGACATATTGGCCTGATTCATGAAACATGCACACTATCAGATTTGATCGTTAACTGTGCTTAAGAACATTTCTGCAAACATTCATTATCTTTTATTTCAATTGATTCTTTGGTATGATCAAAATCTAAGTGCGTTTGGAAACATGCATAAGGGCACATATCCCGAACATGTTTCTATTTAGACAAAATTGTAATTGAAAAAACATTGTAAACAGAAATTTTATTTTTAAAAATGTGAGTTTTTAAAAAGAAAAAAAACTGAAAAGTAGCAAACCTGTTCTTAAAGCTGAACTTTGAAAAGGACCAATGTATGGATGGGCGGGTCAGGGTGTACTTAGCCTCGCAAGCCAGTCTCTGGTGTACTTGGCTTGTGTAGCACTTGTGTGGTGATGGTGGTATAATACAGTAGCTTAATTAAAACCACAATTAGATTTGGACCAGTTAGGTTCGCTTGCTGGAACAGATGATGGATAAATGATGACACCACACAGATTACCTTTTTAAACGACATGGGGCGACATAGCTCAGGAGGTAAGACCGATTGTCTGGCAGTCGGAGGGTTGCCGGTTCAAACCCCGCCCTGGGCGTGTCGAAATGTCCTTGAGCAAGACACCGAACCCCTAACTGCTCTGGCAAATGAGAGGCATCAATTGTAAAGCGCTTTGGATAAAAGTGCTATATAAATGCAGTCCATTTAAACGCCTTGTATTGTCACTTTTTATTTTATTATTTTTATTTTACAATTTAATTTACACCAGAAATGTGCATAGGCCCATGAATATCAACAAGACTGGTATCAATTATCTGATCTGAGGGTGCACCCGATCTCCTGACTGAAAAACCCTAGTTGCAGTAGTAAACCAGTTCAGTTATCAACAGATCAATAACAATCAATTATTCACCCAGGAGTTCAAAATTATCGCTTGCATTCACAATAAAACTGGTGCAATTAAACACAAAATTCAACACGTACAATTGTACATTAACAGTCCCAAAGACACAGAATGTCTTAGTGTGTGTGTCAATTGTCCAGAACTGCACTGCTTGTAGCAGGTCAGAGAGTCAAAGTGCATCACAGTCCTACCACACTGGAGAGAGTGGTTACTGCTCAGAGTCCATCCAAGGAAAATCAAAACAAAATCCAGGGTCCCAAGTTTCACAACGGTTGGCTCGCCATCCTTGGATAACCAGAGCAGGGCTGATTCAAGCAAATAAACCAAGAAAGAAAAAAAACCTGACCTGCATAACATCAGGTCAGAGGTAGTTGTGCATTAAGATCTAACACAATATAATCTGACAATATCAACAATGTTAAAGTAATTAAGTACTCATTTGTAATGAGTACATTCAATCTTTCACATTGTAAATGCAATTCGGTTTTACAATAATGTTTCAACATAAAACATAAAAGCAAACGAAATACGAATTGCCATTCTCACCGATGATGGTGTGTCCGTATGGTTCTAAAATGGCGGCGCCCAGCACGAACCACGAGGCGCTACAATTAAAGCGTAGCATAAGAATGTGCTATGGTATGCACGGCAATGCCCCTTAGCTAACCAATTTCTCCCCGTTACATTTAGTGCAACATAAACGGATATTTTAGTTTAACCACAAAAAGAACAAAATATACAAATGGTCATTCACTATTCAGTGCAAAGTGACTCTTTACTGAGTTATTAAAAAGCTACCAGCAAATCTGGGCTTTAAGCATATAACAAGGTAAAGTTAGTAGCGAACTTTCTGTTTTTGCAACAACGAGTTTGTAACTCACCGAAGTTTTAAAACCGAACCAACGCCCGTAAGGCAGCTACGGGTGATGCCGAACTAAATCCGTTCTCTAAGTTCATAGTAACTAGAGCCCGACCGATGCCAGATTTTTGGGTCCGATGCCGATCCCGATTTTGGAGAGTCCTAGCCCACCGATTACCGATGTTTTGACCGATATTTTGTCAAAAAATTTTCAAAACATTTTCAAATCAATTTGAAAAACTTATATTTTATCAAAGTTTCTATATTTAAGAACATTTAACTTAAGCAAACAAATAAAAATAAAAATAAACACACAAAGAACTTTCTAGATAAAAAAGTAAAAGATGATATTAAATTAAATATATATATTAACACCATCTTTAAGTGTGTGAAATCAAAATAACTCCACACCTTGCTTTTACTCCTTTCTTTTCCAGCCATCTATAAAAAATTAATTTAAAAAAATCGGTTTTCCAGTTTCAAACATGTATTTTTATGAATATTATTATTGTTGTTGCTGATATTAATTTGTTATTATTATTTCTTAGTATCTATTCTCAGTACATTAATTATATTTTCTTATTTTATTCCTACTACATGATCTCAAAGAATAAGACTATCTAGCGAGTTTCCCTGTCCATAAGAATTAGGCGGTGAAAATAACTACAATGCGCTCTGATGCGTGACTAGATGACACACTCGCTCGCAATAACGCATTAGCTATTGACACAGCCTCATTATTTCTTATTATATATTCTCAGTAAGTTAAATGAATTATATTTTCTTATTTTATTTCTACTACATGATCTCAAAGAGTAAGACATTATCTAGCGGAGCTAAAGAGTGAATCAAGTGTAACGTTAGATGAAATTAAATTGACTGGATGAAATAGGCTACGTGAAAAAAACTACAATGCGCTTTCATGCAGGTTACCCGCGCTAACTGTTGGTTGATTCACTTCTCCAACAGCAATCCTTCTCTCATGTTATCACGACAAAGCTAGATAACATGGCTTAAAATGATCCATGTTAGAAGTGTTTTATCTGCGTTTTTACTGTCTGGTTAGCTTGCTACGATGACGCGTGACTAGATGACACACTCGCTTGCAATCACGCGTTGGCTATTTACACAGCATCATATAGTAGCTAATATCATTATCTCAGATAAAAAAACAAATGTGTGATACATTCAATCACCATTTTATTTTGGCTGGTTATTTATTTGAGAATACAGCGATGTCCTCTGGAAATGTAGATCCTACGCTGCTTATGTGCTCACTGCCACTTCATAAAGGCTTGCTAGCCAGCTAGCTTGCTAAAGTGAACCAAATATGTTCGCTAGCTCGCTCGCTTGATAATGAGGATTGATAAACATAGTGGTCGTATAAACGCATTTAATTAAAAACTTTCACTAAATATACATACCTTTATTGCGGCAATCGAATCTGTGCAGACAAGTCTTGCAGTGGAGAATATTGGATGAGGCACGAGTGACAAACGTCTTATTAGAGAAGTAGCACGTCAGCTGCTGCAGTTCACACTTGTATTAGAGCTCCCTCTACTGGATAATTCAAGTAAATAGCAATTACAACGTTCGAACAGACACGTACAGATAAATAATCATTGTTTTGTTGTTTATTATACTTATTAAAAAACCGGGGCACATCGGCGGCATAACTGCCGATCCCGATGTCGTCAAAAAATGGCCGATATATCGGGCATACCGATATATCGGTCGGGCTCTAATAGTACCTACTTATCGTTTTATTTAGCTTTAGCAGCTTCTGTTGGTGTAGCGATTGCCAGCGTGTCCTCTGTCATCCCAAAAGCAGTCTGCGCGCTTCTCCTCTCATTCCTCCCCGCAACAGTTTAATCGGGCGTTATCACTCACATCATTGCTCAATAGCTTGCTGTCAATCAAGCTCATATTATGGCAATGATTGGACAAAACCTTGCGTGAGGAGTTTCTTCACTTTTTTCCGTTATTGTAGTAATTAGTTATTCGTTATGCAGCCTCACAGCTTTTAACCCATATTCAGTACCAGGCGTTACACTTGCCTATATCTTTGTTCAACCATACCACACCCATCACAGTTCTTTGCAGGCCCTACTGTATGAATATTTATTGTTACACAACTGATTGAAAACTAAATAAAAATAAATACTATTGAAAGGTTTTAGGTCATTCAGATAGGTTAGTTAATGCAGTTAAAATCAACAGCCTATTTAATATTATCACATTATAGTAGTAATATAATAATTGTATTGTATTTTGTAAAACGTTTTACGAGGCTTATAAACCTCAATTTGTTTGTTTGTTTTTGCATAAGATCAAAATTTAGGCTCAAAAGTAAACCCCACTACTACTTAACTACAACTTGACTACAACATGACCTTGAACAACACAATCGAAAGGATGCCCGGGATTCCTTGTCAAATTTGGTGATGACATACACCTGGATTCAGAACAAAATGATGGACCGGCATCATTAATGATAAAAAATAAGCTACACCTGACAATAGAGCAATGTAAAAAAGGCTGCTCAGTCAGACTCTTATCCCTGTACCTTATTTTGTAATGCAGTAAGCCAGGGTGTTCAGTTTGACAGATCAACATCTCCAACTCATTTTCCTTTTTTGAAACACATTATAGTGTTCACTGCAATGTTCTGCTTTTTCAAACCTCACCTGGTACCTGTCTGTCTTCGAGTCCATTCTCAGTGCTTCCGTCCTTTTCATTCATTGCGTAGAATGGTGAGACATATCCCAAGTACAATTCCAAAGCATGACAACAAAAATGTACTACATTATGTTTGATGCTGAACCCAGGAGACTGCGTGCACCCACATGGAACATTCATTTGGTCCGGGTAAAATCTCCCATACGGGAGATCACGGTGTCTGCATTTTCCTGCGGTTTCCTCTTAATCAGCAGCTCCTTTTGGCCTTAGAAACAAGGCACGTGCACTCTTTTGCCAATCCATGACTTAAATTAATCACTTATGTGCTGAAACACAAAATCTAAATCTAGTTTAGATCCCTGGTTTAGACAGGCATGTAAAACAGTGATCAGTGATTAAATCATATACATCTGTAAACTATACATGTTTTGGTCGGTTATAATATGCTGAAATACGCATTCTTGGGTATGAATCTGAATGATTGTTTCAGTGGATGCTTTTGTCCTGATTTAGTGTAAATCTGCTGAACAGGTTTACGTTTTTGTTTACATGAAATTAGCCACAAATTAAGCAGTGCTGCGTGTATCACACTATCAGAAAAGCTACATTGTTCACCAAATAGAATAACATTTTCCAAAGCAATGTACACTCATAATTTCATTTCTTTAGTTTACACAGTGGTGTGTATCTCACTGCAGGAGCATGGCCCGTAGGAGAGGAGCGTAGGATATACATTTATAAATAGAATCACTAATGCAGTACCTATCCAGTTTCTCCATACAGAGAGGAAGGGGTCTGGTGAAGTAGTACAGCAAACAAGATAAGCTTTTTTCATTTGTCTATGACAAAATCAACTGCATGGTTAGCTTAATGCATTTTTGCATTTGTTTCTATTTCAAACTTGTGGAAGATACATCTTCTAAGGCCGAGACCTGAGGTTATGCATTTGAAGAAGATTTGCTTTTTCAATATGCATAGTCTTCAAAATTTGAAGGCATACTTACAGTATGACAGTACAGTATGACATGCACTTTTGTAAGTCGCTTTGGATAAAAGCATCTGCTAAATAAATATAATGTAATGTAATATAAAAGCAGGTATTGGTGTTGATTTTCCCTTTCCTACACGAACAGCCAAATAGCATGGGAAAGCTTAAATGAAGATGTGTGTGACAGAACATTGTGAATTTTGGTGTAAATGAGGCAGAAATTCACCTTACTGCAGGAAAATTATCAGCCCGATTTACTAAGTTCCATGAGGGAATCAACTGAGAAATCTACTCGAACAGACTGACAGTGCAAGCACAGTAAGGAAAGTGTCGTACAGGTCAATAACACACTTAAACCGCCCTCTTGTGGTAGATAATATATGACAACTGTGGATGGGAGCAGACATCCGAGGACCACCCAGATGAGAACTTTACTGTAGTAAAGTTCAGTACAAATTTCAGTAACACCTATGGAATCTATTTGTTACAGGTGCGAAAACTTCGTTATGCACATTGAGTTTAGCAATTTTTCCATTTGCTAAAAACCCCCTGGAAAAAGTACAATTGATACACCATTTCTGTATCAATGACCTTCAAAACAACAAACCTGTAATTCCTTAGTTGTACAGGTTCCACATCTTAGCCATTATTAGAGATATTTAAAGACATTTAAAAAGGAAACTGATAAACGATGTTCGTTAGTGAGGTTGGTGTGTGTGTGTGTATGAGAGAGAGAGAGAGAGAGAGAGAGAGAGAGAGAGAGAGAGAGAGAGAGAGAGAGAGAGAGAGAGAGAGAGAGAGAGAGACCAGTCGGTTTGTGGTGACGGGGACGCGATATAAAGGGGAGTGACTCGTTCACGCGTGAGAGCAGTCTGGCTGTTAAATGAGACGGATTCGAACAAGCCTAAACTCAGTCGTGCCACGCGTATCTTTACTGTGCACTGTGCACTCTGAGCAATACATCAACGCACAAACACACGAAAAGAAACAACCTGCCGTTGCAGAGAAGTCCCAAAGTCTGCCACCGAAGTGCGTGGACTACGTTCTTGATGCTGAAGATTCTGTGACACATCAGGACAACTCAGGGAGGGAAGAAAAATCGCACGAGGATAAAAAGAAAACTAACTGATATATATTTTGAACCCTGGATTTAATAAATGCGCACATCAACTATTTTCACTAATATATGAATTATATTCCGCTTTCGAATTTTTATTTTTCTTCAACTGATTTTTTTAAAACATAAAAAGAACCAAAGTGTCAGGGACGCAGGATATGGGTACCTTGGCGTTAATTGTACTACTCGGAGCGGTGAGTATAAAATATTATTTCGCCGTTTTCTTTTGCGTGTAAATATTTTTTTGGCAGCTCAATGAATGATAACTTTGTTTTACAATAGACTCTATAGTGTCGATTATCTTTTGAGTTACCCTTGTTGGACCCTGTTAGCCATAATGTGTTTGTTGGCCACGGACACATGGAGAGAAAACAATCTCATCGCGTTCGATGTTATTCAAGGAATTCACACGTTTACAGTTTCTTTCTACGAGAGCTTGCAAAGTAATCTTTAGCAGGTTTTACAAGCTAGTGCTTATACTGAGAACATGTGGGACAATGCCAGTTACTGCCACGTGAATAATAATAATAATAATAATAATAATAATAATCATTGTAGTGGTGTTGATTTCTGATTTTGCAAAACGTTTAAAGATCCAAACGAAAACCAACAGGAAACTAAAGTCCCCCCTCTTGTAGTAAAATGATAAGAGCCGGATTACCGTGTGGCTATCACTCTGAATCAGGTACATTCAGTGGTGCGATTTTGAAGTTTTGACAGATCGCCACTGACTGGTTGAGTCATAAGTTCTCAGCTCGGATGGGAGTGAGACATATTCGGAGGTTCCTTGATATAACAAACAAGTAGTAAATAGAAAACTTTTGAATAAGACCCCAGCACGTTCTGCGCCTCAACACATCCTTTGGCAGGATCTGTGCCACGACTATAACGTTACATTATTTCTCTCTCTCTGTCTGTCTGTTTTCTCCATCTCGATTGTCATCAGCCAAGGTGTGTTCGTAGGGTTTAGATTTTGTGACGTAGGCACTGTTTACAGTTGGGAGGTTAAATTAGACAAGCGTGTTATTGCTCGGAATTCTATGGTTTCAGAGGAGCTGTAAACACCCACTTCAAGCTCAGACGTAAATGACATGTATGGCTTTAACAGAAGGGGTGAGGTGAGCTCTGTACTTGCAAGACATGAATGGGTTGCGCTTGAGCTGAATGCAGCCTCGGGCTTAATTTGTTCTCGTTGAAGCTAATAAGTTTAGTATTTAGAACGCCGTCCTAGATAAACTCGAAAATGGGTTTTTTGTTGCGCGTTGGCATGAATTAGACCTTTGATATGCCAAGAATATCAATTTGAAGCTGAATTAACCGCAGGCGTTAAATCACATTCAGCATAATTCTGGATCACACTTAAATTGTTTTGAAGGAGTTTAGGCTAGCCAGGAACGTTGTATTATTATGCACAGAGACGCCGAATTGGACGGGGTTATATCATTTTCAGACTCACCTATGTAGTAGAAAGTTTTGTTGCGCAAAACTTAATGCATTGTTTTCTGAATAAAATAGGATGAGATAAAGGAGCACAGGAAAAAAGAAAAAAAAAGGATGTCTTGTCATCCTAGCTGTAATGAGTCCATTATAACTAATCGTTGAGCAGCGCATTTTGCTGCTGTAATGGCACTGCATTTCCCCAGTGTTGTACAATCAGTCAACAGCCATGTTGCTCCCAGTCAGTTTCCCCAAACAGATGGTTTACATCTTCAGACAGCTGTTCCTAACTTCCAGCTGGGATAAATGTCCAGTGCCAACTACCAGCGCTGTCTGTCACTTGGATGCATCTAAAATGTCCAAACGTGATGATGTTGACTAGAGATTGGAATAGTCAATTAGTCACATATAGAACAATTCGATTTTTGATAATGCTCTAATGCCGATTGTTAAGTTCTAGAGTCAAAAGCCCCGAACCTGAGGCTAAGAAACACATGCATGCATACCTGAAAACAAAGGAGGACCAACATTTACATCTTAAATCCATTTTTATTCACAACTTCTTTTCATTTGGGTTATCCAAGCAATTCATTGTACATAGCCGATTGTCCCAAGTTTATTTTGTGAAGCGCTATTTTTCTTAGCATCACAGAATTATGCACCATACCTTTATAGACTATTTGAGCCGCTAGATAAATGTACTCTGTTCTCCATGCACAAATTCAAGTCATATTGACTTCCTAAAGATACATTTATTGGATGCACATCCTGTGGTATCAGATTCTATTGTGATATGCAGCTAATGTAGTGACTTTACTTAAAATTATATTATTTAAAATTATTCAATTGATTTTATTAAATTGAACTCCATCATGTCATTTATTCTGTATTCTCTGCTGTGGCAGAAAGAGAGAATGCTACATTGCAAAACACAATGAAGAGAATGCTTTTGGATAATTTGACAATAGATTATTTTGGTATGCAGTTAATCATGCAAAATATAGTCATTTGAGACCAATGATCAGTTTAACCTCTATTTCAAGCTGTCGACAAGCACACAAGCACACTCCTGCAAATGCACGCGCATACGCACAGGGAGTGAAAGGGGCATTTAGCAGGATGGACCCCTCCTGTGACACACCGCTAGACACAGTAAAAAGGATAATGTTTTAAGGGGTAGATATCTCAAAGACCTAAACAGTGTTGACAGGTCAAGGGCAGGGAGTCAAATGTATCTGAGTGAAGCTAACTCCTAGACTAACTCATGATGTCTGGGTTTCATCTGCTTGGTGATAATTTGAGATGGCATCTTTTTGGGGCAGGGGCTTGGGGCTAGAGGTAAAGCCACATGCTCTCTGAACAGTCTTGTGATCTGGTTTGATTCTTCACTCTGCTGCAGGGTGTTCTGCTAAAAAATAGGCTTAAAGGGTAAAAATAGACTTGGCTTCACTTTCATACTAATTTATCTGTATGAAATCTCAAGCGCTGTGGGTTACTTACATCCGCAAGTGAGGCATACCTGAAACATACATCGATAGAAACCTTGGCGGGAAAAACAAGTTGGACCCCCTCCCAAAGATGCTCTGCAAATAGGATGCATCTCATGAGATTTGTATATACATTAGAATATGCGTACGTGTGTGTGTCTATGCTTGTGTGTACTTACATTATTGGTTGTGCTGCTGAATGTGTGAGAGAAACAAACAGATGCGACTGAATTTAGATTGTGATGTTTATGACTCAAGCGACAAGAAAGTCTTTCTAGAGTTCTACTTGAATTTTTAAAAGAAATTACATTGCAGGCCCTAATTTTTGTTGCAGTGTTATTTGCTTTCAGTATAATTACAGAATATAACTGTACATGTGCATGTTTGCATTTAAGCAAGAGAGTAACAGAGGTGGAGAAATAGTTAATGCATTGCTGTAGCCTCTTCCTTTTTTCTTTATTTATATGTTTAATATTATTTATTAAATGTTTTCCTGTTGGCTCAGATTTTAGCAGTAGTAGCAATAGTGCATGTCAGGGATGGTATCAATTCCAATTCAATTCAGGAAATGAATTGCAATTCTGTTCATAAATGGAAAAATACTCAGAGGATTTTTTTTTAATTTAATAAATTTAAATTCATTTCCTGAATGACTTGTCTCTAAAATATTCATGGCATGCCAATAAAACACTTAAAGAACTGAAAGAAGGCAGAAGTACAGTACATAGGACTTTGAGGATATTGTGATCTCCCTTCTTATATATTTACATGTATCTTAGGGTTTATTGTTCTCTTCCTTGTCTGTTGAGTGCCATATGATTATTTAGGAAGTAAGTGCTATGCTAATGACTACTTCCTTTTGTGATTGCTCAACTGTGGTATGTCTAGTTCTTGGAAAAAATATACCTTTTTGATAGATGCATTTTAATCAGTCAAAACAGCTGCTCGTGCCACTATTAATACGATTAATAATATTCCCAAACCTTGATTCACAAAGGTTGTTAAATTTTTACCAAAGAAAGTGAGCTCTGTACTGGTAGCCTCATATATCCCATTGTGGTGAAGACATGAAGCGGCCTAAAATTTCCTAATCCTCAGTTCAACAACATTGAGTGTTCCCCTGGTCCTTGTTGACACATTCCTTGGATGTGTAAACACAGAGGAGCTCCACCGACCCAGGAAATGCATGTTCAAGGGGAGGTTATGTGCACCAGGGGCGACGTGAGGGGAATGCTGGGTATGATAATTAGGGGTCGGGCAATGGAGTAGAGGTGCTGCCAATTCCACCTGCTTGCTGACTCAAAAGACCCTGGGGGGGCAATACTTCAGTGGCATCCTCTGCAGAGCCACATTCCGGGGAGTGGAGTCAAGCGAAGCGTAGCTTGTTTCCATCAATCACAAGCCTTCACTCCTCGCAGTGCTTTACACTGTACTGCGCTGCCTGCTCGCAGTGTATTGGGCAACTTTCACGTGCGTATGTTGACAGGGTGCTGTGACACGTCATCAGAAACCACACAAAAGCTTGGGTGATATGAAAAGCATAGGTAGAGAAAGTCAGTTTTCCAGTGGTATCTCATCAGATGGTAAAGCACATCAAACATAAATAGTTATCCAGTAATAGTTGTGAAGACACCAATTATGGCAAAAATCGATTAAAAATACATGATAACATGAAACTGTTTCAGACCCAGTGTTCGAGCCGTGGTGACGGGAATGTCTCCTTGTAAGTCATAGTGTAGCGTCTAGCTCTGTTCAAAGAAGAGTAGATTGATTGCTCTGAGTGTGCGGAGGATAAACAATCAGTATGCTCTCCTAAGAGCATATACTCTACTGAGTGCCAGAGGAGGGTCCCTGTTAGCACACTTATGGCCGCTACGCCGTATCTGAAGTACTGTAGTACGCCCATGAGAGCCGGAAATGACTAGAAGAGAGAGATGCGGCTGCATTTTCTCCCTCATCCTTCATGTCCTGTCGCACACGTCTGTGTCCAATGCGTCTTTGGCAGTCACTCAGTTGCTCATGTTTGCTTCCTTATTATGTCCGTAATGGCATCTGTGCTACCACGGTTGAGCATATTCTCGCATATTGCTCTGTGTGCGCACGTGCCTCCGTGTGTCTGCCAGTGTGAACGTTTCCCTCCGATGTGTTGTGACCGGGTTTTCATGCCTCTTTCTCTGTTTGCAGCTGGTGGGGGCTCTGGGGGCCAAGGAGCCCTGCGGCTCAGGGGAGTACACAACCAGCGGGGAGTGCTGTCGGCAGTGCCAGCCTGGGGAGGGCGTGGTGGAGAAGTGCGGAGCCACCCAAACAGTCTGTGCGCAATGCCGGGACAGTGAGTACAAGCCACTTATGCTACTTCCACTATATGAATGTAAAAAATACACTGTGAACAGCCATTAGAAAGCCAGTGCTCTGCTCACCAAAGTGTCCATCTGCATTCATTGCAAAAGCCTGGGAATAGTAAATAAAGCTTTTTTTTTTTTTTTAAAAGGTACTTAACTCTCATGGCTTGATCATTACCTTATGGCCACATGTATAATATGGTACCTAATACTACTGTAACTGAGTTAGATTCAACATGTTTACCAATTTTTGGTTAGCGGATGTCAAAAAATAATATGTGACAAAGCATAAAACTCTAAGCATAAGACTCTAATTAATGCATAAGTTTATGATTGGAACCAGATCAGGTCAGCCAAGTCACTTGTTGTTTTGACTTCAGTCTTTGTCATCCGTATAAGGCTTTGTTTTTTTATTGGATGCATAAAAGTACAACCTCCACCATTTTTCATGTTATGTCTCTCATACAACTGTCACTTATAAAACATTGATGGAATGAATGATCTTTGTAGCCTTTTGGTCAAACAGGTACACGCTCCTATATTCTTTGTGTTATTTATTACAACACCCTAACACTGTAGGCGTTGTGAATTCGATCAAGAGTTTGAACCACTGCCTGTGCTTTTCTCTGTTGGTGTCTCTGACTTTCACTCTCTCACTCACATGGACATGCACACCCATTTATGTGTACACATGGACACACCTGTACACACAGACCGACATGCACATGCAGACTCATATGCATATATAAATACATATACACACACACACACACACATACCATGATACACACGTCACCTCATATCATAACAAGTAAACTAGACAGTCACAGATAATTGCTAGCCGTATTCGCAGAATGTCTATGATGTCTTGAAAGCAGTATTCAATTTTTAATCCACGAAAGAGTATCTGTGCTTAGGATGGAATCAAAGACTATGATGGACAGGATGGATGGACTGGCCAACTCATTGAAAAAGTGTTCTGAAAGAATTCAATGTGCCAGTAGAATGCTTCTTGTGGTGGATAATATGTGTCGGCTCATCCTGTGACTGCTGAGAATATGGCGACCAGAAAGCTGGCCAAGGAGGAGAAATGATATCAAAATATGAAGGACTATAATGAGAAAAGATTAAATCTATATTTTGTATTGATTGGACATAAGTGCGCTCAGATAGTGCTTGAAGGATACTGTAAAGAAAAGCCAGAAGCTATGTATTTGTATTTGTAAGTACAATGAATACAGGCAAAACAGATACATTGGACAGTAATTCAGAACAGAAGTACAAAATTAAGTATACTGTATAAACACAACAAATGCGTGAATTGAGACTATAGTGAATCTAAGGATAAGCTATGCTGAAGAGATGGGTCTTGAGTAGAAATTTAAAAAATGTCTACACTCTCTGCTTCCTTGATGTTCATTGGAAGAGCATTCCACAGAGAGGGAGCAGCCACAGAGAAAGCTCTGTCACCAAAATTATGGAGGTGGGTCTTTTGGATGCTGAGTACAGTGCCAGTATTAGAGGAACGGAGTGTGCGAGGGGGAGTGTACACAGTTAGCATATGAGTGAGATAGGGAAGGGTCAGGTCATTGAGAGCTTTATAGGTGATCAAAAGAATTTTGTTATTGATACATGCCTTGATGGGAAGCCAGTGTAGTTTTTTTTTTTTAATTGCGTGTGATGTGTTGCCAGGATCTAGTGTATGTTAACATTCTCACAGGAGAATTTTGGACGCGTTGAAGTTTTGTCAGTAGGATATTAGGGAGGCCGTGGAGAATTATAGAAGTCAAGGTGGGAGGTAACAAAAGCATGAATTAAGCATTCAGCAGTGGAAGTGGATAATGAAGGACGATGGCAAGCAATATTTACAGATTATTGACATGAGGTTGAAAAGACAGTCGAGGACCGAGAATGACACCTAGGTTACAAACTGCCTTTGAGGCTTGAACAGAGAAACTGCCAATATTTACAGTTATGTGGTTGAGTTTGGAGAGCTGGGAATTATTTGCACTGAGTAGAATTTCTGGTTTGTTGCTATTTAACTGAAGGAAGTTGGTGGTCATTCAGTGCTTTAAGTCTCTGAGGCAAGTGTGTCATGATTGAAGAAGATGGAAAGGAGAAGTGCTGACAGAAATTTGTGTATCGTCTGCGAACCAATGGAAACCAAGACCAGGCCTTCGAATGATCTCACCAAGAGGTAGCATATAGATCAGAAAAAGCAGTGGTCCTAGCACTGAGCCCTGGAGTATGTTCTGGGTAGCAGGGGCCTGGGGTGATTTGAAGGCACCTGTCTATCAGCTAAGTAAGACTTGAACCAGTCCAGGACAGTGTCTAGAAATGGAGAGTTAATGCTGCATACAGTCCAGCAACAGTGAGTGACTGATCTTATCAAACGCTGTACTTAGCTCTAAAAGAACAAATATGCTGAAAGTACCTGTGACAGGAGCTATGAGCAAATCATTAATGATCTTTACCAGGGCAGTTTCTGTGCTCTGCTTCAAGCATATATATAGTACAAGGCTAATCGAATGTGGACGCCCTTCTAACTACTTAAGCCACACTCATTGCTGACAGGTGCATAGAATGAAGCATACAGTCATCTCCATAGACAAACATTAGCTGTTGAATGGGTTGTACTGAAGAGCTCAGTGACTATCGACGTGGTACTATCATAGGATGATACCTTTACAACAAGTCAATTTGTCAAATTTCTGCCCTGTGTTGCCTCAGTCAACTATAAGTGCTGTTATTGTGAAGTGGAAACCTCAAGGAGCAACAACAGCTCAGCCGTGAAGCGGAACGGGACCGCCAAGTGCTGAAGCATGTAGGGTGTAAAAACCATCTGTCTTTGCTTGCAACACTCACTGCTGAGTCCCAGACTGCCTCTGGAAGCAACGTTAGCATAAGAACTGTTCATCAGGATCTTCATAAAATAGGTTTCCATGGCCGAGCAGACGCACACAGGCCTAAGATCACCATGCGCAATGCCAAGCCTCGACTGGAGTGGTGTACAGCACACTGCCGTTGGACTGTTGATCAGTGGAAATGTGATCTCTGGAGTGATTAATCACACATCACTATCTGGCAGTCTCACAGATGAATATGGGTTTCAAGAATGCCAGGAGAACACTACCTGCCAGAATCCATTGTGCCAACAAAGTTTTGTGGCGGAGGAATAATGGTCCGGGGTTGTTTTTCATGGTTTGGGCTAGACTTCTTAGTTCCAGTGCAGGGAAATCTTAATGCTGCAGCATGCAGTGATATTCTAGAGAATTGTGTGCTTCCAACTGTGTGGCACAAAGGCCCTTTCCTTTGCACAAAACGAGGTCCATAAAGAAATGGTTTGCCGAGTTTAGTGTGGAAGAACTTGACTGGCCTGCACAGAGCCTTGACCTCAACCCCATCGAAAACCTTTGGGATGAATTTTGACTGTGAGCCAGGTCTTATCATATATATATATACATATATATACTATATATAAGTATAGATCAAATATTGCCTTGATTCTAATTATATTGCACAGAAGGTAATATGACAAAATGTAATAGACAAGAAATTGAAACAAAAAACATGTTTTTAAAATTATACCCACATCACCCATGTGAAAAAGTAATTGTCCCCTTAACCAAATTAAGCAAATATAATTGATAATTAGATTCAGCTGAATGAACATAGCCAGGTTTTATTGCAGCCAGCCTTGTTAAATCCAAATCTTACTCATACTGAATCCTACCATCAGAGTGGTCACCACACAGTTTCTACAAGTACACTATGCCATGATCAAACAAAATTCTGGAAGAGATGAGAAAGTTGTTGAAATATATCAGTCTGGAAAGGGTTACAAAGGGTTTCTAAGGCTGAGGGACTCCATCAAAACCATATTGAGAGGCATTATCTCCAAATAGAGAACATTTGGAACCATGTCAAATCTTCCAAGGAGAGGCCGGCAACAACTCATCCAGGAAGTTAGAAAACATCTCAGAAGAACGTCCTAAGACCTGCTGGGCTCTCTAGCCTCAGCTAAAGTCAGTGTTCATGACTCACGGTAAGAAAGAGACTGGGCAAAAATGGGACACATTTCAGGGTAGCAAGGGGGAAACCACTGCTAACCAAGAGAAACATTTGCAAAAATGGACCTGGATGATCCCCAAGCCTTTTGGGAAAGTGTTCTATGGACACAGATGAGTCAAAAGTGGAACATTTTGTACATCATGGGTCCCATTATGTCTGGCATAAAGTAAATGCAGCATTTCACAGTAAGAACATCATATCAACAGTCAAACATGGTGGATAGCAATGCAGGACTGGGTGTTTTATCTTCCATTGGTACAACTCCTTTTTTTCTCAGCTCATCTAACTATATGTACTGTTGTGTGAATGTGCAAGGTCACTCTTATTGTTAATTGGATATCTTTGATTAGTTCTCGATGTAAACAATGTAGTTTGAAAACAAAGACTTGGACTGAATCCTTGGTTTTAGAATGGATAATCTGAGGGTATTAACACTGTGTGTGGTATGATTTCTCTCATAGCAGAGGTTTCTATTATTGCTACCAATTAATCATGATTATTCCCCGATATCTTTCTAAAAAAAGAAGTTCCCTACTGGAGCTTTAAATTATACATGACTTTTTAGCAGACCAATAATCCTATTAAAAAGGAAACACTATGCTAAGGGCATGTAGTAATTCCATGAAATTGTAAAATTACACAATAAGCAAATAATTATATGAATTAAGTCATTATTTTGAGTTCAGTCGTAGCCTCTGGTAAGGGAGTGTGCTTGGTACGTCGTCCCACAGGTACAAGACTAGGGAGTGAAGCAATGTTTTTCTAGAAGAATCTCTCCTGCAAATCAGTAATTTGTATTTATTTGGAAATATGTGATTTAATAGGTCAGATTTCTACATGGTGGAAATCTGAGGTAGAGCTCAGTTGGAGTTACAAAGGCAATTGGCTGACTTTGATCTTGTGCATATATGAACGAAGACACATGCACATGCATGCACATGCTTTATGTAACCCTTGCAGATATAGCACAGGCCACTTCATGATAGCATTTACTCTGGGGTTGTGTAGCAATTGAGCTGTCATGCAGGACAATTAAATGCAAGAATTCCCAAATCTTTATGCATTACCTTTAGAATGAGTTTGGTTGAGAGTCAAGAGATGGCTAGACTGCGGGCTGTTTCTTACTTCAGAAGCCTGTGCACTCAAGTGATTCACACATATTAAAGGGTGCCGATAGAAATCTCTCCTGCATCATTCCTGTCGCTGTGCCATCCAAAAGACTCGGGCCATTTCACACTCATTAAAAACTGTGCACTGACTGGAACATCCATAGAGTAAGAGAACAGGAAACTAAAATGTCATTGTAGTCAATATCACTACAGAAACCTGAGAGCCACAAGGAAGGGCACAAAATATGTCCAGAACCACTTGGGCTCTATAGCGGCTCCACCCACTACACAATTTAGAAAAAAGTGTCCTGCGGTTGATGGAGTAGGTGTGTCCATTTCATTTGCATGAAGTACTCTATATGCAAATTAATTTGAATAGCGTAGCTGTGCCTGACTCATGAAACTCAAAACTAGGCATTGCAGATCAAGTATGAATCAAGATTTTTTTTTTGTCTCAAATGTTTTCAGAAACATATTTTAGTGTACTGTTTAGCTGGAATATGAGAAAGTTTATGAACAGGCTGTCATGCTTCTTTGGTTTGAAAAACTTTGGGCCAAAACCAATCTAGCCAATCAGGTGCCAGCAGTGTTCCATTGTATAACAGCAGGATAGCTGGATTGACATCTAGATGACGTAGTAGTACCTCAAAAGAGGTACTCTAATATCATAATTGGGGCGGGGCCAGAATGGAATTCAGAAATAATTTTTCAAACGTTAGAGGGCAGCACCAAGACATTTTCTACCATTTTTTTCTACAAAATGATATTATTTTAGAAATGTTGAAATAATGGCATGGATTAAAATATTTAATTATAAAGGGCATGCAGACATGTTTACAGCTAAATAAAAAAAGTGGTCTAGGGTGTAATTACCCTTTAAATCCAATGGATATAATGCTCAGAGACGCCCTTTTCCTTCTCTAAACCGGTGAATAGTGAGTGCATCGTTGTCTGTCTGAGCCAGTGGGGCTATTTTTGATTTGAAACAAGCCCATTACCAGAGTGGCCTCACTGGATGTTGAATGGGAAACCTGAGAATGTCCAAAAGCAGTTCTGGACACAGCCAAAGACTTTGCTTAGTGTACTGTATAATGGAATTGGCTGCTGCCTATTGGATGTCTGCCAAGACAATGTCTCTAAAACCCTCACAGCCAATTGCATCTCTCAATCCCTTTTAGAATATATGTGAGACTAGACTTTGCATAACTGCTACCATTATTTTCAGGACAACTGCACCTGATTATTATATAATTATTCAATACATATATTAATATAAATCCAATAATAATATTAAATATTAAATTATTAAAAATATTACTTTTACAAAAGAAAGATAAGTGTTTGTACTGCAAGTGGCTTAGGTTAGTGCATTTTACAGTTAAAATGTTTTTTGAGGATAGTGTCAATGAAATTGTATATATTAATATATATTCAGTTTATGCGCATATGTATTCCCTTATGAAAATGTATTATACTGCGGACTATGTGGACATTTTGGAATATATATTAATAAATAATATAAATAATAAATATACTTCATAGCCTCATATTTAAGGTAATGTGTTTATATTACCTCTGGAAAGCTATCATTAAATTGCATTTGTGTTGTATTAACTGAGCTAGGTAACTGTGCTCAGTTATCTTAGGTACTTATCCTAGGTACACAAATATATATTTATTAAATATAATATTGTATTTATCTATGGCATTTGTCTTCTCAGTGCATAACAGGAAAAAGGCCTGAAAATGTCAATGGTTTGAAAACCCATCCCTTCAGCATTGTGGCTTTTAAGTCTTCTGATGAATAGGTACTACGGAGAAATGATCCTATGCCATCAGGGGAGTTTGCCTGATAGGTTTGTCTTGTCCAACTTGATATTATCAACTAATTGAAAAAAATTGGTTTTGTCCAATTAAATCATGCTCAGATTATAGCCTACATTTTCCATTGAGAAACAACACGCACAGTAACTCATTGACATTGCTGACATTACTTGCATTAGTAGCCTCTTCCAATTTTCTGTGGGTAGCCCATTAATCATAAAATGTAAGAAATGTAATGATGCCATGACATACTGCCTTCAAAAACTGGTTGCCGTAAGTAGTACAATCAAATTCCTTTCTCTTTTAAAGGGATGCTTCATTATACATATTCATTCACAATTCATTCATTTTATACATTTAAGAAATATTTTTGATCTGACAATGACGGCTCTCTGGCATATAGTTTTGTATACCTGATTACTCCATCAAAAATGCCCCACAAGGCCCCAAAATGAATGACTTTCTGTCATTCATCAGAATCCACATAGGTTCAGCTTTTCTGACTTCCATGCTCTGCTATAGCAAAAATGCTACCCATCATCTTGAGCCTGCACAGAACCACAATCGTGTGGGGTCTGAATACTTCTCCATCGAACTACAGTTTGCACAGTTTGATATTTGATCAAATAAACAACACATTAGGGCACATATGTGAGCCCTAGTATTAAATGTTGGAGAACAAAATAGCTCTTGTCATACACCTCATTTTGCACAATGCCTGCATTTGTTGTTACAGGTATTTTGTTAAGAAAAGTATATACCTTATGTTGAAGGAATATTTGCTCTTACCAGCATAGTTAAATAGGGGGTCTTTCTGTATCAGTCTGTGGGCTGGGTGCTTTAAGATCAAGTTGATTCATTGTACAATATCCTGTTGAATTTTGTTTAATGTAGTTTGATGTTTTAATGTGTTTTGATGATTCCGGAGCTGTGCTACATGAGAAAGGGGAATTTTGTTGTGTAGATTTGTATTGTTTCATGGTGAGAACCAAAAGTACTCACAGCAGCATTGTCTCCATAATAATACTCTCATTCTGCATGGTAGAGGAGATTACCGTGTGGAATGGCTGTGTATTAGAAGGTAGCATGGGACAGGCAGTTCTGGTATAATGATTTACCGGCACAAATTGTGAGGATTGAAAGTTAATTCATCCGCCTCAGTCCCTGGTTGACCGGGGAAATCCTGCTTATTCTAGACGGCAATGGCCCGTATCAAGTGTCCATGGCACTTAGAAAAGCTTCTGAGAGTGTTGTGAAATGAACATGTTCCCATCTTCGCATGCACTCTCGTAACTGCCTGACCTCCTCTGTTTTCGGGAATGTTGTCTTAACCTCACTGTGGATTCCCTGAGCTAGGGGGAAAATATAGGCACAGGATATGAATACGAGAGACAGTAGAGTGAAATTACCCGCGTATTAAAAGATAAGAGGAGAAAGATAGGAGATAACTAGATATAGACCTTTTTAGTCAATACAGGACTGTTATGGAAAATAATTACAAATAAAGGGATGTCAGCCTTCGACTATAGAGGATCCTGTTTTGAAAGACTGAAGGGCCTTATTTGTGTGAGAGTTGTGGAGGTGGGGAGCGCAGTGTGGCTGCGCTCCTTGGGTTGTGTCCATTCCCATGTCTGGCTGGATGTGATGCTTGGCCACACTCCCCCTCCTCAGTAGATCCAAAGATTTTTCATCAGGCCAGAGCAGCTTCAACATTAACTAACTTCTAGACCAATGCTAGGGCAGGAACCACTGCTGAGGCTGGCTTAACTAGTGAGCCAAAAGATAATTATTTGAGTGAATTGATTTCTCATTTTGACTCAAGATCAAACGATTTCAATACTGTCTTGCTGTACTTGTCTAGACTGCAAAGACAAAGCAAATTATTCTCTGCAAAACAATGCCAAGTCGAAAATAAGAACCAGACCACTCCTGACAGTTTCTAGTTAGAAAGTCATATCATATGTCAGCAGAATAAACTTTTCTGAATTCTAATCCAGGAAATGATTTTATTTGCTCAATGGGGAATTCTGAATGAGAGCCTTGACTTTATATGTGGTCTATTGTTGTTATCTCTCTTACGCATACTTACTCTGACTAACATCTTACACATCACTTTCCAAACCCTTACAAACCACAACCCATACGTGATAAAAGATCAAGCTGATCCAGAGCATTTATCCTCACTATCTTTTTTAATAAAATATTTTCCACTTATTTTTCCACTTTATTCAGAAAGGGGGACTGCAGAGAGGGTTAATAAAGATTGGTCCACAGTATAAAGTGTCATGGTCAGGAATTGAACCCCGTGCTGCAGAAAAGGATTTGTATATAGGTTATAGGAGTCAGCTGCCCGAAGGACTATGCCACATTTGCCCTGCACCAGCTTGTAGAACACTCATCTTTGCATTTCCTGTCAGACAGATAAATTAGAACAAATCCAGCAGGTAGCAACTGCAGAAGAATTTTTTTTTTTTTAATGAAAGAGGATTCAGTATTCTCATTTTACAAACAGAAAATGTTATGATTTTCATTATGTAATTTGTAAATTAGAGAATCGGGGGTAAATTGAATTGCCACAAACCGATAACTACATCCAGAAATCTTCAAAAATGGAATGGGGAACTGACTCTTTTTTGCATTGTGAAACTTGGCTGCAGCTCTCTGCTCTTGATAATTGCACAATCACAAATAAAAAAAGTTTCCCATCCACTCCTTTCTATATCAAGTATAGTGTGGACCAGCTCCCTCAGAACCATAAAGCCTCTGATCATACGGATAGAACTGGAAGAGAGAGATCAAGAGTTCAGACATGCATAGACTAATCCTCTGTATATGGGATGATTGCAGAATGGATGGCAATCACATGACCTTGCATTAAATAGAGCCGCTAAGGAAACATTATCAAGGGCATGTGTAATTATCACCAGAACACTCTTTTGGTTAATAATAATTGTAATAATTTCCTTAGCAGATGCTCTAAATTTGTGAGTCTCACAGGAGCACTCAAGCATTTCATAAAATCCATATGTTCAAAAAGAAAATAGAGGAAAGGTCGTGGGGTTATATTGCCCCTAAAAAACAAACAGGCTCTGAAAGTTCATATAAAAAACTTAGCTGAAAATACAAAATAAAATTAGGAATGATTCATGTCTAACTTCCTTGTGGACTGATTGAAATTGAACCATTGGCAGGATGTCGAGACAAACCAGTCAGAAGACCACATGCAACTTGTCTGAGCTGACTGGACCACAGAACCATGCTGTTAAATATTCCATCCATGTTTCAAGCAATTGTAATTGCACTTTTTAGGCAAAGGGCCTGGCGCAAGCAGTGCTTCCACATGACACACCAGCCCTCAGTGGGTCAGATTTCTAATAGAAGCACATTCTTAACTGATATTAGGACTGCTGCATCACAGCACTGGAGCCAGGGCCAGCTGCACTAAAACCACACTGCCTCAGTTTCTGGGTGAATCAACCATTCTGCAGCCAGGAGCTGTGAGACTGAAACATGGCAGAAGAACACTATTTTTTTTTTTTTAAAACAACCTGTGGAGATTACTTCCATCCAGAAAGAGGGGCTTCAGTGACTTGTGAAGTGATGGAGAATTAATTAAGGGTGTTCTGAATATTAATGGAATGGAAAAATAGGCCAGCTGTGTCAACAAAGCAGAAATCTATCTCACGGTGAGAGTACAGCAATGTTCAGAAACATATCCCATAAATACCAACCATACCAAAACTCATGAGGGTAGTTGTGCCCTCATACTATAGGCTTCCCATATACTCACCATCAAGCTAGTCCTATCAAAGAGCTACAAAAACATTACATCGGAGGAGACCTTATCTTTTCTTGAAAGCACTCTGCTATAATGTACTGATCATAAAAAAGAGCAACCACAGCCATGGATGAACTTCATTAATGTATTGACGTGCATTATTGATGGATGGCATTATGGTAATGGGCCTGAGAGAAATGCTGGAGGTTGCTTGTCAGGGGAGGCATGGTGAAAAGGCTGAGTAGACACATTTCCATTGCAGAAAATGCACTTGCTGACACCACCCCACCCCCATCCCTAAACTAGTCACAGTCATCATGATGGTCCTATTAGGCAGATCAAGTGGCATGTACCATGGGAGAGAGAGACATTTATCTTACAGGTCCACAATGTCCCAGTATATACCTTCTCCCTGGCTCTCCATATGGGTCAGGAATATCTCAGTGCATGTGGCCATGTTGAGACATGTCTATGTAACGCTTCAATGGAAACTTTAATGGGTGAGCTAAGGCAGCATACAGTCATACACACAGAGGAAATGTTAAAAAATTAGGAAAATTAGATTTGGTCCATGCATTGTAATGGATAGGAAAATAGTGAAATCTATACTGTCCTTCAACCTTAAGGTCATAGGCTCCTGGGGCTTGTTTCAAGAAAATTGTGACATGCAAGCTGAAATCTGTGAGATTCAATAGATTTCTCCTGCTCTTTTTTTGGAACATTTCACGCAGAACTTGCAATTGCAAGCCACAAACGCACATCGCAAAGTACGTTCTTATACGCAATCAGTTCATCGGCTATCGTTCTCGCCCCCCTGCATCAAACGTCTGCGCACAACATTGTAGCGCTCATCTGCTCTATGTGATGCACAGGTGTCAGCAGCCAAGGTATCAAGAGGTATCTGAAGGGCTGAAAAGTTCGGCTTACAGCAACATTAAATTGGAATTTTACATCGTAATATAAAAATGTGTTTTTAACAATTTATGTGAGGAGGCACATAACACTTTATAGTAACTTTAGGCACTTTGCTATTTGTAATATTCAAATTAAACCTATTGTCACCTTGAAGCTGTACATCACTAATGTCACCTGTCACAGAAATCACAGTTGCTCTAAATGTAGCTGTCATGTGTGCTGCCAAGTTATTTAGCCAGAGCAGCTAATACCCTAAAACTGGCTTCTCATACTACTTGTATGTCTATCAAGTGGTACTGTTTTCTATGCACTAAAGTGTATTCATTCTCAGTTGGTGCCCTTATGGGAATTTGTAAACTATCAATTGTCTCAAGGATTTTGGGAGACCAAACAGTGGTTTCACTTGACACCTAAGTTGTGTTGAGGCTTAGGAAACTTAATGAAATCAGTACTTACAATTCATAGAGCTGTCTTCACTTAAGATATGCAACTGGACGCAGAGGCTTTGCTTATTCCATGTTATTAACCCCCTAGAAAGCTGCTGGTTGCCGGGAAGTGCAGAGCTGTCAACCCTTACAAAAACAGTTAATATGCCTTTAGTACACTTTTTCTTAACAAAATCCCAGGTAGTGTACTAGTGTAGAGTCCACTTTCACTTTGCTTTTCAGAAGTAAACTTCTTTTAAACATGGTTTTAAAATACTTAAAGTATACCACTTTAGGATTCAATGTTTAGAATACATGGTCTACATATTCTAGAAAATATTTAGGTGTAATTAAAATGGTGAATTTAGTTTTTTTATAAAGTTTTTGAAATATAATTAAAAAAATAAACTTGATGGACTCAAATAGCTTATACATTTAAATATTAATTTTATGTACTGCCTTTTTGTAAGGGAACACTGAAAGTGAGACTGGTAGGGCTATGCTACTGTTAGTGATTGACCTAAGATCTGTTCATAAGGTTGCATAAACATAACATGTCATGTCTTGGAAATGTATATTGCTTGATCAACTCATTATCATGTCTTTATCTAAAGGGTGTGCGCAATCGTGGAAGATTCTTCCTGGAGCCTGCCTCCGTCTCTACGCAATTAGAGGAATCTCGTGAGGAAATAAATTGGTTGTAGTCTGTAGTCATAAATTGTGGCCTCTATTTGTTGCAGTTTTAATTGTGATTTTCGTGAAACGTGTTTTGACAAGTTTTTAAGATATGTGAGTGAAAACCTTCACAAATTGAGCCCCAGGTCACAGTCCACTTGTGTGCTCACGCCTGTGAAAGGGAACGGGGGACGTCAGCCGTTAAGGAGCTCCTCCTTGTTGTTGTGCCACAAAGTGTAAACGCGGATAACACCTAGAGCTGCCCTGGCCCTCGTCTCCTCCGAGCATCTCACCACTGCTGCTGGCCTCGTGGCGACACACTTCTGCTCTCAAAAACCCGGGAGGGCTCTGCAGCTGTTAAAAACATAAGTTTTGTTTTTCAAAACACCAGTCGCCCTTCTACCCACTCACACCCACCCATCCCACAGCCTCAGGTCTGATTGCTGATCAAAGACACTTGCCCTGAGGGCACTGACCTGTTTGACTACAAGATATACGAGACAAAACTCAGCGACCATCCTCTGAAAATGCAACAGCTATTTTCCTGATTTTCTACTTGTTTCTTCTGCTGTAGGTCAAAAGTCAGGCAGCGCGTGACATTCTGAGTTTTATGAGATTTAGAGCTCTTTGCATGCTTGTTCAAAGAGAGACTGACTTATATCTTTACAAGCAATGGGAGAATATACCATGTATTATTAAGTCATCCAATGCCCAAATATCAAAGCAGAACTTCCGGCACCATAGCACCTTGCTGCTCCTTTTCCTTTTCTCCTGTGATTTTTTATTACTGTAAATAATTTGCGTTGACTAGCCTCCTAGCTTTAGACATAAGCCGCGTTTCCACCAAAATTACTTTACCAGGAACTAAAAGGTTCCTTCAGCCAATGGTTGTCTGCGTTTCCACCGGGGTCTAAAGTACCGCGAAGATTAGGCAAATTAGCCCACTGACGTATGAAAAAGCAACGTTGTCGTCGGTCCGTCTGTCATATGATTTCTTCCGTAACCCCATACTACCACCGAAGTAGCCTACATTATTTTCTAATAACCGGGACAGCCCGGAAGGGTTTATTCCACTTATACAACGGTTTACCAACAATGACTATATATGGTTACTTTTGTATTTATTGATTTTCATATATCCTCTCAAACACATTCATTATGTTTTTATGCGAACATTCGCTTTCATGTCTTGACATCCGAAGCGACAGAATGCATTCACATTTATATGTATAACTGGCAACAACAGCAGAAAACATGCACACGTTGTAAACAATTTGCTGTTTGATTACTTTCTCGTCGTCAATTCCATATAGGCTAATGGCAAAATGACAAGAATAGAACGAAAACTCGGATTTGCGTGAAAATGTAAATTAGTAGTGGTACAGCCACCGTTTGCTTTCCTTCGAAGTTACTGCTAGCCGAGCAGCGAAGTGTGCCCTCCAGATGCGAACCATGCACCATAAATTAGTCCATAGTCTTCCTGGTCTTTTCGTGGAATTGAAAAATGGCAGTACAATTGAGTAAAATTACGGCAGTCTGAAAAAGCTAAAGGGAAGATTACTAGAATTAACCTGTTATTTTACCCGGATAAAAAGTGCGGATGGTGATTTCCAGTTTGCTTGTACTGTATCACCAATGTTAATTATGCAGAACTACCGCATACCTCACATAAATGTATCAAACGTTTTGAGTCAATTACAACGGGCTAACAAAGAAAATCCGGACGAAAATATTCAGCAACCGAATTAATCCGTTTGAATGTTTTGGTAGCCTACGTAATATGCTGTCCCAGCACGAATGCTTAGTATTTTATAAAACGAATACTAAAGCAAGAAAAGAACAGAAGAGCACACGTTATAATTCCAAGACGTTGGCAGGCTATAACGAAAACTAGGCTACTGCGCCGCATAACGTACAAGTTTGATTTGAAGTTATTATGAAAATAAATTGGTTTGCCGCTTCATATTTTCAAACATGGCGGGTAATGGCGGAAAATAAATACAACACAAATGCTGCGAGTACTCGACCAATCAGAAATGTTCAGCGCTGCAAGCTCCACCCAAAAGGTTCCTGTACTTTCGGAAAGTACTACCCCCTGAGCAGGAACGTTTTGGGGGGTAAAACAAAGCCCCCAGAACTAAATTTAGACCCTAGTTCCTGCGGTGGAAACGCACTGAGTTCCTCAAAAGGTTCCTAGTTCCGGGGTATAGTTCCTGCGGTGGAAACGCGGCTATAGACAATCAAACACGGAAGGTCTTTTAGAAGGCAATTCCTTAAGCTGCCCTCTAGACATAAAACCATACATCCACACATCAAACACACATACCACCCATTATGTATATATTTTTTTATTCCTATGTTGATCTTGTTCTTTCTGTCATTGTCTCTGTGTCAACATATTAGATGGGTTTATATGGTACATAATTTTGTACAGTTTCAGAAAACATTGTATGTTACGCTCCTGGTTAGATGCAATGTATTCTCTCTCCTGTGATCATATTTCCTGTCAGTCAGGCCTAAATAGGTATGTTTGCAGCTCAGAAACACATACATGCCTTGGGAAAATCATAGCATATCACACAGAGAACAGGAATCTAGCCATGCATAGTTTGCCTGATGTTCTTTCTGTTTTTCATAATAATTTTTCATAGTTTTATGGGTACCAGTCGACTCTGATAGAGGCATAGAGATAAGTGTCATCTTACATGGTGGACAGACCCCTGAACTTTAACAAGATTCTGCCTTGTAAATGTAAGCCTTTGCAAGCCAGCATTCTGAGAAGGTTTTGGTCATGAGTGGGGCCATTGCCTGATTGCTCCATGCTGACTAAAGTGGAATACAGGAATTGGTTTTGTTGGTCATTTGTTGCTCAAATGAACAAGGTCAACATGCCACATGATGTCATTTGGCAGCAATCCATGGAGTGTAGATTGTACTTGCGTGTCCTGTGTAGGCCCAACATGTACTGAAAACCAGGGGAAGATGCTTACAGTGGTGTAAAATTCCTGTCTACTGTGGTATCCTAAGCACCCCCCCAACACAAAGAAACATATCCCAACCACTATAACTACTCACAGAAATGGGCCTTCTGCATAATTTAGTGTGTTTCCTATTATATCCAAACCTAATTCCATAAGAACATGCAATATTGATAGCTTATTTTGTACCGCTTAGATTTCCTTCCCAGAGAATAACTTACTACTTGTATTATTCATAAAATCCAACACTTGTGCTCTTTTGATCTGAAAACTTTTTGACAATTAAACCAAAGTCTCTGTTATAAAGAGTGATACTATACAAGTATAAGGAACCCTAACTCTCAGCCTATTTCCTTTCTCTGACAACATAGGTGAGACCTTCTCCGACATCTACAGCCACACGGAGTCCTGCCAGCCCTGCACGCAGTGCATTGGCATGTTGCGCATGCAGACTCCCTGCACCGACAGCAACGATGCTATTTGCATGTGCGACTATGGCTACTTCATGAACAGGGCGACTGGGAGTTGCGAAGAGTGCACCTTGTGCCCGGAGGGTGAGGGCATGGTGGTGCGTTGTGAGCATGATCGTGACACCATCTGCGAGGATTGCCCAGAGGGAACCTACTCGGACCAGGAGAGCTCATTGGACCCCTGCCTCCCGTGTGGCACCTGCGAAGATAGCCTGGAGATCGAGCTGCAACAGTGCACCTCCATCAGTGACACAGTCTGCAAAGGTGAGGCTCATCCAGGCCCTGAATGCAGATGTTTAACATACATCACAGAGACCCCTCTGCACAAGTACTATTCCTGTAGCATGCATGGATTTCAGTAGGGTAGATGTGCAAAGGAGAACAGGTAATTTAGGACCCTTTGGTCAAAAGGCAGTCTAAGAAGAAGCACTGTTGTCTGGGTATAAGCTCTCAATTAGCAAATCCACCTGTGTGGTTAGGGGCCTGCTCTGTGTCTAATGGTGCATTTATGGAGATTGACACAGTAAATCAGCATCCTCAATTACTGCTACTTAATCTAATCTGGAGAGGATCTGTGTATGCATCATTGTCAGAGCCAAGTAGGGTCAGAAAAGTGACATTCCACACTGTGTAGTCAGTGATGATCTCTTCTCTCTGTGCCCAGATTAGATAGGCCCTATTGTAAAGTAATAAGAAAGCGGGTCCATTGAACAGCATCGGTCAGGCGGGCATCGTCGTAGGCAAAAGAAGAAAGCGGGTCAAGAACTAAAAGAGTCTTTTGTCTCTCCCATAAACCATCAGTGCACACAGTCCCTCAGCCCTCAGGGCAGTAGAATTATGAGTGGGTTGGAAGAGTTGCGAAGAGAAGAATTCACTGGACAGAGCTTGGAATATCATCATTATTTCGCATGACAGAGCACAGTTTGTGCTTGCCACTAGGCACGTGTGTCTGAGGGCTAGTTTCTGTGCACATACAGTATGCCTGTATGCTGTATGGATCAGAAGATCACTCAGAACATCCCAGCCTCCAGGGCTGCAGATGGAACAGCTTGTGTGTTTAGGTGCTACGTTGGAGCAAGACATGCATGGCTGCGATTTTCATTGCAAACCGGGTTCGCTTTGTTAACCTGTGAGCGCAATAAGAATTGCACCGATCATAAAAGTAAATATATGTGGTGCTACCTCCCCATGTATACCACCATGCTGTGTTTGTGGTCCAAGGATGGCCACAGTCAGTGGTTAGTTGATTGGCCCAAAGGGGACTGGGAGGGGATGTTTGGGAGGGAGGAGGGGGTCATAGTAAATCATAGTAAGCTGTGAGACCGGATGATCAGGGTTTCACAGCATGTGTTTTACAGATTCAAGATGAATCACACTTTGACCACAATTGAATTTTCAGGAAGGATCTTGCTTCAACAAAATGTGCAAGCGTTCATTTTGGATGTCATTGTTCTTTTTTAAATGACATAGATTAATAAGATATTCAATGCAAAATAACATGTAGTTTAATACATCCATATACTGGCCAGATGCCACTATTCATGCAGATATAGTTGTATGTACAGCTTAAAGGTTGTGCACACAAGAGTCAAAAACTATGACAAAAATGATGAGCCATCTTAGGGTTGTATAACAAGTATAATTGACAATCAATTTTGTAGCTATTTTTTAGCAGCTCAAGAACAAGTTTACATTTTAGCATTGGGATGATGTCATACAATGAAAACTGTTAGTGATCCATTTACATTTTACATTTTCAACAACAGATATTTTATTGTATGTCATAATTAGAACAAGATGCATTTCAAAAAAATAATCATATTCCATACCTTGCCCATGATTTGTTTAATCTCTTACCATGTATTTATGGTGTTTCAGTGTTGACGATAACTTGTGATTAAGACCAGAAAAATACAGTGTTCTGCTAATAAATACATTTAAAGTATTATTAATTAATTTATCCAAAGAAATCTGATTTCTTTATGTTACAAGAGAGATCAATACCTAGTATTAAGAGAGGAAATATATTTTCCATAACACACAGCTGCCCCGATACAACAACTGTACTGTAGATGAATAAATAGCAGACTAAACGAAGCAAGAAATGTGGGTTGTATGGCCATGAAGATCTCAACTGAAGATTCATTTATCCAAGAAAGCGAAAGGTCATCACTAGTGATTAGCTCCCACGCCCGTGCCAACCACTGATCTGAGCCAGGGGCAGAGGTCATCAGGGGCCCGCCGTCCGAGGGATGTCTGGGAGGGTGTATCGGTGTGGAGCACCAGGAGGAATTTAAATGGAGCAACAAAAAAATAATCCCTTCAGAAATGGAGATCTGAGAGGCTGCTGGTTCAAATTTTGACCTTGCTAAGTTGAGGTCTTGAGATGAAATGAAAACAATCCATCCTCACAACTCTCAGGTCAGATAGGTAACCATGTATTTACAAGAGCACACTGACAGCAGGAGTGTGAACATAAATCTTAAACACAGGAAGTTTTTTGTGATGGGAGCAGATGTGGCATGAAATTGGCGCACAATTCGATTATCAGGGTTTGTTTTTCGGGATCGCAGCTGTGTGCCTGGTGTTTCCGGCGTCTTGTATTTTCACCCAGTCAGAGAAGAAGAGCGGGACATTCTGATGATGTAAAGACATTGAGAGGTATAGGGACTCAAACTGTGTAAATGCAAGCTCCCATTCCTTGGAAGAACAGCAAAGTTCTCCCTGAGAACAACAAGGTGCTACCCCCATGGGTTGGTTGCTTGCCAGGACTGGGCACAACATATATACAGATGGCAATCACAAATTAATGGTATAAGTGAATGCTTGTTTAATTGCCCTTTGAAGATATTTTCTGAAGGACTCAAGATCAAGCATGTTTTGTTCATCCTTGACCCTGCCCCCATACACACATCCGTAAACCCCCAATTGTCCCTCTGCTCTCTGCCCCTAGTCTGGCTTGCTCAGACCCAGATGTCTCCATTCCAGGGTGAGCAGAGAGAGAGAACTCTCCTCAAAAGGTCCTTTGGGCTTTTCCTGTGGTTGACAGACCATGGTCTTAACTCCAAGGACTGGCTTCCCCTGGATGCAAATGCTTCAGGGTAATAGGTTGAGGTTGATGTGATGTGTTATAGGATGTGACAGGTGACCCAGGCCAAGAGCACATGCTGACTCCCTGCTCATGAAGGTCAAATGGAGTTCAGTGGGTGGTCAGTTTTTCTAGTCACTGGGCTCTTAGATAAATGTTCCATCCCCATGTTTAGGTGGACTTAGCACCTGACACACAGTTGCTGATGAACTGGAGATGCATTGCTGATGTATTACACAATTGACACTTTCATGAAATAGTATGTGTATGAAGTTAAAGGCAAGACAGACTTCACATTTATGGTTACTGTGACACAGTTTGTCTTGGATGACTCGCATCAAGCAAGGGTGAGCATGTTCAGTCACTAGATCCTCATTTAAACCAAATGCATTTGCATATACATGAGTGACCTTGTTTAACATTCCAGTATCACTGTTGTAACCAAGGGTTTAGTAAGTAGTCAGTGATCACATGAATGAACATAATACTCAAGGAGTCAGAGCTAGGAAGACCATTCTTTATGTGTGTGTGTGGGTGGGTGGGTGGGTGTGTGTGTGTGGATGGGTGGGTGCGTACAGATCATCGTATTTCTTTATGGAGGGCAACCGTTGACAGCCCATGTTCTTTAGATTTGTCAGTGCCATAGCTGACCTTCTTTATGAACTTGCTGCTCCCTCTGTAGCACAATGTAAGCCTTGTGGTGCGGTTGTGGACAGTGCCATGGTTTGATGTTGGAATGCCTAGATGGCTATTTCTCATGCAGCATCTCTTTTTTGATTCCCTGGTAAATCAAAGAATTGTGTTCTCGAGGCAGTTGTTCAGAATATGCAACAGTCTGCAATCTTGTGGAATTTGCCCCTTTTAACACCCAACATTCCAGGGGCATTCCTGGCGTACTGTACAGCACTGTACCGGCCATGGGTGATGGCAAAAGTTATGCCAGCACTCGTGTCTCCCATTCATGGCCAATTTTCCGGTTGTAAATTCTTTGTTCATTTCTTATGGGTGCCACTGTATGCTGGGGCTTGTTCTCCACTCCATTCCCATTTTGTCCTGTGCATGCTGAACTGAGGAGGGACTCGGGGTACATTTACTCAATCCGGGTGAACAAATACGATTTATTTTCCAATGAGGAACAACAGACTTCCCGTTTTCTATCACCCGTTGTGCAATCAGGCATCCTTACTAGGCATTCACGTTTTACGTATTACTCATAACATCTCAAATATGGCTATTCTGAACTCCTGACATTCACATTCATGTTGGCTTCCTTGAAAGGTCATTTGCTTTTCTGTGACTTCTGTTGATGCATGTTTGGAGTAGGCTTTTCATGGCCTCCCATACTTTGGGGTCATTGTTGGTTGTTCTTTCTTATTAGCAACTGATTAACGGGAAACTGGAGAGCATTCTAAAAATATTAGGTTAAATGTTCCAGCGTGCTTTTGGAAGTGATCCACATGGAATTTTCTATGCTTTGTTTATCTTTTCTTGACCTTCATAAGTTTAAAAAGAATACGTGCATCTGCGCTGAGATCATATATCAGTACAGCCACGCAGCTGGTCCACCTGGTACATATTCTATTCTACACTGAGGCCCTCAACAGAGGTTATTTGTGTCTTGATGGTTTCTCAAGGGGTCCCTTGTGTAACAGTCTTTATTATTGAGTTCTAATCTAATTTAGAAATTCACTTCCATTTGTTTGAGGCACCAGAAATACACACATCTCTTGGGAATTTGTTTACTAACTGCCCGCCACTGGTTGAGTCGAGTCTGAGTTTGTAATGGGGTCTGTTTTGTGAGGTTGTGAAGTTACAGCAGAGGAAGAGAGACGAGAGAGAGAGAGGTAGGAGGAGAGATACAGAGAGACAGCAGAGGCACCGGATCAATAAAAGCGATAGGGTTTCTCCTCCGTGCTCTCCGGTTTCTCTGGGTGACCTCTGCCTGGCGCTGATCACATTCTGCCGCAGAGCGCTCACTTTGACAGAGCCTCGGGTGCACCCCCCACCCTCTACTGCAATTCCATCTTCACTGCCTCTCCTCCATCCCTCCGTTCTTCCACCTGACAAAGCCCAGTCCCCTCTGCAGCGTTCTCCACAAACGTCAGCTCAGCAACAAAGGGAGCCTTGAGTCCCTTAACTTGTCATTATTCCAGCCAATCTGGTTTGAGGTTGGATAGGCAAACAGTCAGTGTGAAGGTTGATCGTATTTAATAACATTATGCTAACCCTATAGAATTATTATTTTTTAGTTCTTGTTATACAAATATTTTCAGGAAAATGGCTGCATTATTGCAGAAGCTCACTAAGATAATTGACTTAAATTTACAAGCCTTTTTTTGTTTCAGTTGTTTTTAAACTTTTTCTTCAAATGGGTGTGTTGTCCTGTGCGGATGGCCTAGAGATAAACCGCATTCACCTTGTGTTTGATCAATAGCATCAGGCTGCTATTTGCTGGTTTGTGCCCCAGCAGGCCATATTCAATGGAGAAGTTTGATGGCCAGCCAAAAAACAAAATGTGCTAATGTATGTACCACGTGGGTTAAGTACCCAGAACACATACTTTGCACATACTAAAATATTTCTTGAGGTACCTGATGAAATACAAATTGCCATGTGCTATAATGTAAGGGTCTTGCTGAGATGATTGATATGTATCACATACATATTTAATGAGTGTAAGTGAATTTTAAACACAGTGTAGACATGAATCAGCCTGTGGCAGGAGCAGTGGGGTTCAGGGTCCCAAACCATAATGACAGGTCATAAAACACACTCCATGCCAGCAGGAAAATGTTTTTCCTGTAACCCTAAATCCATTAGTCAGGTCTGATTGCACTGTATAATCTTTAAGTGGATGGAACACCTGTTGGTTGCAGTCTGTTAGGATCTGAAATTACAGTGGAATGTGGAATGGCTTCAGAGGTTCGCGCCAGACACAAATACACACAAGCATACGTCCTGAAATGTCTGATTCTGTCTCTGTGTGATATCACTGCTCATGGGGTAAAACACCCCTGAATCTTAGATTTATGTCTTTTTTATTGTTGTTCTACTTGAAATATATTATTAAGTTCTTCCTGTCTGACACCTTTCAAGTAATAAACCCTTGCTCTTGGAGTATAATAATAAACACTGAAATTCACAAAACAGCTCAAACTGCTGTAACAGTAAATGTCATGATTAATCTGTTGAATCACTTCAGATTGTGTTGGCAACACTAGTAATCATTACACTTTTGGTTTCTGTACCAATACAATAGTGGAGGTACTATTTATACTGAAAGCAATAAGCCAAAAAAAAAAAATACCTCAACCACTTGGTACATATCCCAAAATATGCATGTACACTGTTGAAGCATTGTTGTGCATGACTGTTGTCGTAATTGCTGATGTATGCAAGTACTTGTGCAAGTGCTTGTGTGAGTGTGTGCTGTGTGTGTGAAACATTGATATTCTACCACCAGCTAGAGCATGCTTTCCCTCTATGGTGTCTGGCTGATTACAACAGCCAGCACAAAGGATGTGTTCATAGTTTAATGTGGTTGCATGGGTCACAAGTGCTCTGTGCAGACAAAAACATGCACACACAAACACACGCATGCACACATTCACACATTCTGTTAAATGATGGCATGTTTGACACATTTTGCTGAAATATAAATAAAGACTAATGCAGACCATTACCTTGAGTCAATAAATGAAATCTGGAATCTGTACATTTTTGCCCTTGAACTTGACAGACCTTATAAAGGTAAAATGTCAATAAGTGCTTCAGTACCAATGAGGCAGCACGGTTCCTTTTGAGAGGAACATGGGCCAGATATACAAAAAATCTCTCCAAACAATTACACTGTCATTATATCAAGTAAATCAATGAGTAAAGTCTAGAAAAATGAATTTATCTGATCTAGAAAATGTCTTCCATCTTAAACGTTAGCAGTGAGTTTCAATGGGTGGGGGAGAGTTACATTGTGCTCAATCCATTTAATTTAGCATAATTACTCCTGCTAATCGCAGCACTTTATAGCAGTGTTTCCGTTCACTTTCTCCCACACTAGCCCACATTTCATCCACATTGCAAAGAAAAAGAGAAAGAGAGTGGGGCTGGACAGGAGGACAGATGGAAGAGGGAGAGAGAAAGAGAGAGAGAAATGGAGTAATGGAGGGAATAGAGGTCTAAAGAAGAGCTGTAATCAGAGAGAATGGGACAGAGCAAGATGCAGAGAACGATAATGAGGGAGACAAAAAGGGCAACAGAGAGTAAGAGAGATGTAATAATGAGATAGAGACGGAGAGTATCGAACAAGAGGGAGAGACATTGAGAAATCGAAACATAGCGACTGTTTGTGCTTGACAAAGGAAGCCTCTGTCAGTCCACGACATCTGGTTTTGACCCTTCCCACCACTACCACCACAGGCCTTCAGTTTGTGGGGGTAAAAAGAGCCTTGGGGTGAAAAGTTCTACGGGGGCTGGGGTGGACTGCGACAAGGGGGGCTGAGGGAAAGCGTTGAAAGTCTCTGTAAGAGGGATTTGGTGGTGTAGGTGAAGTGCAAACTGATATTCAAAATAATTTGAGAAAGGCCAGAACAGCAGTAATAAAAACAAACACGCCCCTTAATAAACACTTTATAGGGCTCGATCTGTAAACGTAAAGCACATTGTGGAGTTCTGAATTTAACAATAAAACAAACTTAAGTGTACAGGTGCTTTAGGTTTATTTTGGTCGTAAGACGCCTGTCGGCTTTTATAGCCAGTTTTATAAGCATCAGGCTACAATTAGCATCAAAGGCAACTGTTGGACAGAGAATGCAACTCCTTTAGAGAATGCCTCTCTGCCACTACTGTGCTGCTATTGATATGAAGTCATTTCAGTACATATCATGAAAGTTAAAAAAATTAAAAGTTTATACAGTATATACTATACTGTAAAAAAAAATTGTCCAAGTTTATATATACGAAGATTACATATTTATTTAGCAGATGCCCAAGGTCACTAACAATGTGTTGTTACCATACACACAATGTAATCCATTTATACGGCTGTATTTCTTTTTAAATTGTATAATAAATCCATTATGGTCCGGCCCTAAATACACTTCTCTGATCATTATACCACTTGTTCCAGGAATCTGCTAACAGAGTGTGTGGCTATTCTTGCTACTAGCACCAGATGTTGTTTATAAATGCATTGTCATTTTATAATTTTACAGTTTTGCCACTTAGTGCTGCCTCTGTAATGCAAAGAACAAAAAAGCTTTCCTGGCAAATGGGTGTACAACTGTACAAATGGTCCTTCACTGTTTCTCTTCCTGTTTCTGCTCAAAGAAGCACTGGGATGGCATCGCCCGATTAGCAGTATAGCAGGAAACATTCAGCCCAGCCTGCTGGCTGTGGTGGTACAGAGAGCAAGGGGCTGACTCAGCAGCATGCACAGAAAAAAGCACTTGACTTCAGCTCCAGGCTCATTTAACACCAGGCAGAGGTACTGTAGGTGATTCACCACCTCTTTACCTGCTGCAGTCAGAAAGGCCACCTGGCTCATCGGCTCAAAGACAGATGCAACAGGCTTTGGCTTGTTTTCAATTAACTTTGTCCTTCACTTTGACTTTCTAGGAAATTCAAGTATTTTACTTTTTCTTCGCAAACTTGGCGGTAAGTTAGTTTTAGTGATCGCCTCACTGTGTTGCTAAAATGCTTTTATTTGTAAGGCAAATTTAAGGAAAAGTGTTGACTGAATCACAGTAATAGTGTTCATGAGTGTGTGCTTATGGAAGTGCATATACTTCTATATTCTATATGTGTTCTGTGTATAAAATATGTTTTCTTTGTTTTTAAAGATGTATCTTTAGTATGTGATTTCTTCCTTGGGTAGAGCTTGCTCTATCAATGCAAAGGAAACTATGAATGCTACATCCTAAGTGGAGCTACAGGATCTTTCTGGGGATGCATTTAATGCATTAAAACCATTTCCTGTATTAAAGAACAGACGGGCCTACCAGCAACAACATCCATGTTGCATGAGGAGGGTATATGTCACTTCAAATTCTTCTGATTGCCGATTTTGTTTCCTAGAAGAACTGCTGAACTTCCCCATCTATTCTAAACAAGCTTTCATCTGGACTCTCACCACATCACTTTCAGGATGTCTAAATGGCTCCTCCGTCCCCTCCCTCCCCACAGTCATGGTTCTCCAGAGGTCTAAAGTGTACCTGAAAGTCATTATTTCCTGCCACTGATATAAGCAAATGTAAATTTTGGAAAGGTTTCAGCATCCTCACTTAGAGTGAACCATAAGATGCTTGCTGATATAGCGGTGATGTCATGGAAAATGCCCAGGCTCTCGCAGTGCTCGAGGCATGTCAGGTATGGAAACTGACTTGCGTTCCAGTTCCCTCTATCCACTCCTGGGCTTGAGTGCCCGCTCTAAACCCAGCTCCATATGTGCTAATGAACAGCAGGCTGAGAACTGGGGTCATGCCTGGGGGGTTATTCCATCATGTGCAAACAGGCTTATTCCCCCTGTGTCTGCAGGGCCTGTTCCCATGGGCAGCTCTTCAAAGGGGAGAATTGGAGGATGGCTGGGGAAAAAAAAAAAATCCATCCTTCCATCTGCCACCAGCCTGAGTGCACTAGCTCTGTAAAGTCACCCTAGGGCTAGGAGTGTGCTATCGTGGACTCTTCCATTACCCCTGTGAATTTTGGCACCTCAGACCTGATCTGTGTCAGCGCAACGCTACGGCTACAGGATTTCAGTGGGGTCCTCCAGACTCCAGAGTTTATTCTGATTTAATATGGCTTAAGTGTGGAGGAAACAGGCAGATTTTACTTGAGCACCAAAATCATGATTAGTAAAATTGTGAAAACATGAGGTACGGTTAAACTCCTGAGCCTCCTGCACGATGGAGTTCCCTAGTTCTGGTTCCACCATCAAATTAGTGGTACAGTGCAGCTGGGATCTGTGCCATGTTCTCATGTTCTGCTCTGAGGTTCTTGCATACATTTTTATAGGCATTTAGCAGACGCTCTTATCCAGAACGGGATACATTGTATCCAGTTATACAGCTGGATATATACTGGAGCAATGCAGGTTAAGTACCTTGCTCAAGGATACACTGGCAGTGTCCTACTGGGGAATCGAACCTGCGACCTTTAGGTTACAAGACCAACTCCTTAGCCATTATACTACACTGCCGCCCATGATGAAGGGCTCTCAGACAGGAGACAGACTTGACAGTGTAGCAGACTAAACTTTGCTGACTAAGCTTTGCTGAACCTGAACTACAATTTAGTTATGAATAACTAGACCTTGTTATTATATTGCCACCCCTCATTCAGGGGTTACAGGTTTTCACAATATTAAACAATACTGGTACTGGTATGCAAATCCATTTGTTTACAGAGATGAATAATGACACTACCACAGCTTCCTTCTCATACATATTTTATGACTTCTCCCACAGAATTAAACCCCCGCTTTGCTTCAGTGTCACCGCCGCCTTCACTGAGTCCCTCACCGGCTGCCTTCACAGACGCTCTCCTGCCCGTGTCCCCCACTGAGGGCGGAGCCCCCACCACCAAATCCAGCTTCCCAGAGTTCATTGGTCATGGGCTCAATGAGAAGCTCATACCCATCTACTGCTCCATCCTGGCTGCTGTGGTCCTGGGTGTCCTGGCCTTCATCATTTTCAAGAGGTGAGGAACATAGCCGCAGAGGTGGGACACAAAAATTCTGGGAAGTTCTATCTATAGGATCTGATATTGCATATTTGTCACACTGAATAGTTTCAGATATTTGGACAAAAAGTAATATTACATAAAGGGAACGTGCGTATACACAAAACACATTTTTTCATATTATTATTTCATTTATCCAATGAAAAAGGTTCATCAAACACCCATATCACCCACATTAAACAGTAATATATATATATAGCATGGTTTTCCACCATTGTTCCATTTCTGAAGCCTGAAGTTTCCAATTTAATGGAAATGATTTTCTTATTTTCTGCGTGTTATTTTCACAGAATGCTCAATTACTATGGTGATATCAAGTGTTCAGGCACATATTACATTTTAAGACGTTGTAAATTGCTTTTCATTGAAGAATATAATCAAAACAATTCTGAAAATAAAAGAGGAGCAGTATTATGCTTGACAAAGTGGGTATTGATACAAGAAAAATAGTCAAGACATTCATTGGTTCAAGAAAAACATCATCTGATTCCAGGTTCCTGAATGTACTGTAATACAGTTGTATCTTTACTCACATACCTTTTTACCTACCCACCCAAAGGCACTATATGCTTGGTCCTCTGTGTTTAAAAGAAAATCAACATTGTGTAGACTGCTTTATGCCCTATATACTGTCCTATTAATATATGGCTGGTTCGGTTGTCTTGTCTACATAAAAAGGCTGTTGAAATCAAACTCATTCTGTTTTGATAGAACAGTTGGGTGAGAAGCACAGCCTGGGGCAATAGGGACTGGGACCAGGAGCATGGTTATGAAATATTCAGGCACTTTGTTGAAGGACATCTTTCACTACATAAACATTGAATTGAACAGTGGAAATGCATTCATGAGGGGTCACAGCATTCAAAAAGAACTGTCTGATATATCACTGACTCTAGCCACCACTCAAAAGCAAGCATGGCATGCAGTTAATAGTCTTTGTCTAAATGGTTAAATGGATGGTTAACTATTTTAAATGATCAGACGAGCACCGGTGGCTCCTGACAGCCTAAATTCTGAGCTGCTCATTTTGACTCAGTAGGACAGAAGTAGGTGTGGCGGCACACTATGTGGAATACAAACAGACTTGTTTCCCCAAGCGTGTGACTTATGCAGTCAAAGATCAGCGGTTCATTCATGATGAGACCTGCGCAGTGTGGGTGGGGTAGCCCTTGGTGTTGTGTTTTTTTAGGCAGTGGCAGACTTTAAAAACCTTGCCTCTGCGCCATCTCTCCATTCACACGAGAAACAGGTGGAACAGTTACAAGCAGAACAAGCAGGGCGCCAACAACCGCACTGTGAACCAGACTCCGTCGCCGGAAGGGGAGAAGCTGCACAGCGACAGTGGCATTTCCGTGGACACCCAAAGTCTACAGGAGCAGCAACAGCAGCAGCAGCAGCAGCAGCAGCAGACGCAGGCACAGACAGGTAAACACTCTCGCGTTATATCTCAGGCCACAATGTACCACGCAAACAGGCCGGGGCTTGCTGCGGAAACTCAACTTTAACAACATGTCACTCCTTATTGAGTTTGTCTTTAAAAAAATATGCCACAGATTACAACTAAGCAAACACCTGAGCTGAGCTGATTGAGCTGATTTCTATCATTCACTTATGTGATATGGAGCATCGCGTAGTTCTGGCAGTCGGATCAGCGCTCGGCGAATCAGTGATGGCTAGCTGAGTGAGTTCGTAATCACAGTACATTCCTAACAGGGCGGTACTTAGCACAAGTCAGCTCCTCTATACTCAGTTGGTGTACCCTGTGTAGTGTGGCAGTGCGCTTTAAAATCCTCCCAGCGCCACTCCCATCCCCAGAGTCAAAATTTGCATTACCATTCCTATGGCTAAAAGTTGCATGTGAACTCAGATCCTGAGGAGTGCTAAGGAAAGTTGCATTTGCTGCATCATATAGTTAAAAAACGCTTTGCTGCTGGATCGTTCTGGGTACCCTCTAGAGGTAACTGCTGGCTTCTCGGCACTTATCCACGCGGCTGCGTGGTTGGCGGGAGACTCATAACAAGCATGCACCCAACTATGAACGTATTGCTTTAAATTGCAGTCAATAAATTCCTACTGAGTGATGAGTGTCCTGACAGATGTACAGTAAGTGCTGCTTGGAGTTTGACTGGAGACTTCAAACGAATATAGCCAAACAGAAACTGGGCATTGTGGGAAATACATGCAGTATGAAGAAGTGATATGGTCCTGGGATTGTACAAATTTAACATTACTCAGAGCAGAATTTCACTATTACATATTTAAGGCAAGTATGTGGCTTACGTACACTGTTGCTGTTGTGGTGAAAGGACTGTACCAACACAAGATGTACCACAATGTCCAATATGCATGTTGTATTTACTAAATGGGTATCAAATATGTGTATGAACGTTTTTCTGACAAAATATGACCCTGGATCAATTGTTCAAATGAATGAATTAACAAATGACAATTTGTTCTAATTAATTAATTAACTAATTAATTAGATATTTGATACATTTATAATTTTATAAGTTCCCCTCAAAATCAATTCTTTAAAAATTAGGAAATTGTGAATGCACTGTGGAACTCTGGAGCTTGGGCTCCTTGGCATACTGCAAATATAAGTCATAAGAGGCTCTTGGTTTACATACATATTAAAGCCTGCTCTTGTAGAGGAAGGGGCTTCTCGAGCATCGGTGCTGTATTCATTCCACTTGTGGTGAGATAGCTGATACCACAACCTGTCGGCACATCTCAGGCCCTGATGGAAGCATGGCTGATATCATATTTTAACAGGGATAGCTTATAGAAGGTCCTTAACCCTTTAATAAGATCAATTACAGGGTAATTAGGGTAGAGAAAAATGCTTTTCCTTGTGGTTTTGATTTATTGTGTTACATATGAAACAGTGCCATATGCACAAAATTACTTCATGATGTGCGTAGTCAGTTGAAAATGAAAGAGCCATCTTATGTTTGGAATGTTCAAAACTGATACCCAAAACTATTGCAACAATAGTTTGGCCTTAATTCCATCACGAGAATCTTAATTCTGTTTATTAGTGTGGTTCAATTATAATAAGGTTCAATTCAATGGAGAAAGCATAAACTTTGCAATATGATTATCTTTCTCTAAAAGTTTCAACCAGTGGTAAACAATCCTCTTCCTGGAGATCTACCATCCTGTAGGTTTTAATTTCAACCCTAATTTAGCGCACCTGATTTTACTAATGAGCAGCTCAACAAGATCTGAAGCTGTTGAATAGTGTGTTTTTTAGGGTTGGAGAGAAAACCTCCAGGACGGTAGATTTCACACTGTTGTAGTACCATTAAAAAACAATCAGAGACACAAAACAGTTGGTTTTGGTTAGCCTAAGGTTGAGCCTATGTCCCTGACTGTGTGTTTTCTTATTTCTCAGCCTCATAATGGCTTCCTTGACTTTAATTGGCGCAACTCTGGTCCTCATGTTGACAAACACCAGAAACAGACTCCAAAGGCAGTCAAAAGACTAGAATCAAAAAGATACTTATACCCATACTAAATAAGCAATTGCACACACCTGACTAACCAAAAACACCTGTGAAGGTATTTGACTTAAACATTATGATGCCCTGAATTGGCAGACTATTTCTAAAAAGTGCTATATTTTTTACATGATGAAACAAAAATGTATTTAAAAAATACCAGTAAGTAAAATCTTGTTGGAGTTAAGAGCTGAGGGAACTACTGATATTCTTATTGCTTCTCCAGGGGTGTATCCGGGATTCACAAGCTGTGTCTGAACTACGTTCACTACACCAAAGATCATTAAGTAGAGAAAAAGTCCATAGAATTGGGCATTTTTCCAAATGAGGCCATGATGTTATTTGAAATTCTTGCTGGATGTTGCTGAAATCACTCTAAACCATTCATATATCACAATTTACTATATTAATTTATGATTTGTGACAAATTAGCTTTTTTAAAACAAATTACAGCACTCTCCTGCACTTCTACAGTAACTGCAACAGTTTTCATGCATTTCATCATGTTAGATTAAACACCCACTAATGGAAGACATTTAAAAGGGGCCTTTAACCCCCTAACTGTGACATTTTAATCATTACAATCCTGCATATCTGACCCTTTTGGCAGGGGAGGTATGTTGGACGCATGGAAATTTGTGCGAATAAAACAAGCAGCTTGTATGTGCCATTTATATCAGATTTAAATCTTTGCCAGTTTTTTTATGCCTGTCACAATGGCCTATAATATGCCAAAATCCTGTTATATCCCATCTCTGGAGTCTGGTTACTCCCTTCTCCAATAGAGAAAGGATTTATGAGTTTCTCCCACTGGAGAACACAACCCCTTTCATTTCTCTGAAAACTATTTTAGTGTTCAGTGTACTGCATCTTCAATCACTGTATTTTTTGGTTTAGCTTGTGAATAATATCATTAATAAACCATGTTCTTAGGTTTTTTTAACAGCTGGGATGTTTTTTTTTTTGTTTTTTTTTTTTAATCTGCTTGATTACTTTGTTTATGTAAAAATGAGGGCAAAGGGAATCTGAAAGAACTTCTCTGAGATTTGAACGTAATTTCTTCATTTTTAAACAGTGCTCTACATTGTCCTTTTGCTGGCATGGCCATTTAAGCTGTTTTTGTAATATCAAGTCAGCCTCCAAAAAGACAGTTTTAATGGGGCTTTTCTTTGAGATAAATAAAGGATAAATACCAATAAAATAAAAAATAAATAGATATAGGACGGAGAATGCATTGAAATCTAATTGATGTAGGATAAAAAAAGGAATAGTATGGAGAATGCATTGACATCTAACTGATGTTGGATAATGTGGTATGTTGAAAGTTCTGGGGCTTGGATGTGTGGGTTTATAGTGAAATACTGTACTTTAAATGGTGGAACTTTGGGAATTTGAATCTGACCCACGCCAGTGCCAATTGTGGCCGGCAGCTCCACAAGGGCAGCGCACAACTGGCTTTGCGTCGCCAAAAGGAAATATGGGAGGGACAGGAGTTTGCATTGCTCTCACACTTCCTGTTGGCCATCCAAGTGCCTGTGGCCTGCTCCCTATGCTCGCGTATGATTGGGTCTCCTACACCCCTGCCCTGCACATGCATGTGCACAGCTTGTGGCTGCAATATGAAAAGAAGCAGCTGCCTAACAGTGCATGTTTCGGAGGAGAATGGCAAGTGGTCTTCACTTTCCCAAGCTGGCTACAGAGGTTATATACGAGCATGCTTGTACAGTTTGTGAATTGGACATTTCAAATTCGGGTGGGATCAGAGATGGCAAGTTTAAAAAGTAAAAAAGAAAAAAATACAAAATTTAAAAATTTATGGTGGATCTTTAAATGTTTACCAGGCATAATTATTCGACATAACCCCCCCCTCCCAGTCACACCAAGTTGGCTGACAGAGTAGGGAAGGGCAACCTGTTGCGTAACAGCATGGACCTTCCTTTTAAGTCACAAATCCTTATTCAACATTCTATTCATTCTTTCCCCACTTTTTGTATACATCTTTCAACATGAAAGCATGTTAGGTAGTTTTGCTGTCACTGTTTCTCCACCCTGACGTCAATCTGACATCTGTTTGGGAGCTGGATATTGCTTAAGGCACCCGGGACCTTATGATTTGAAGGCTCAGAGATTTATTGCGTTGAAGAATGGGGTGGTTTTGAGTGAATCTTTTCTCTTGTGCTGTGAAGAGAGGCTAATGTGAAGAGATGCATGGGTTCTGTGGTTGGCTCTTGATGTGAAAGAGGAATGCTTCTTCTCTGAGGAGAAGTTCCTGGTGGCCTCAGCAATGTACCTTTAAGAACTTCAAAACAGGCTTCAAACAACAAGCAGAAAGGGAAAATTGCATTTACTCACGCCCAGTGCATTTCTGGTGCTCAGAACAGTTTGCAGCATGCCCCAGAGAACCGGTTTGGAGTATTTTGACATTCAACAATACATGGTGTTTAGTCAGGTAGACTGATAGTACGACTAAAACAGCACATGACCCAAGTTCCGCCAGACTCTCTTGTCACTGTACATGCAAGTCAAGGACTGAAATATTTTGGTTTATAATCCTTTGGTTTGAAGTGTACTCTGTCAGTTTCAAACTGACACTGTTTATGACTCACTAAGAATTTGACTGGGAGCAGTGTACTTCCACTTGCCTATTGACAAATAACTTCAGGTATGAAATGTGGACATACAGTTTTGTATATAAAAAAAATATTATATATATTTTGGTCAATCTGATACTATAATATATGTGTATACAGCATTCTATTATTGTATTGCACTAAAAGACAAATACATATGCGATTCAATATTGAGGATGTATTGATCTCATTTTTATAAAATATTCAGCAGATGTCCTATTGTTTGAATGCAGAGCACAATGCAGGGAACCAGTGAGGAATCAGCTGAGATAAACAGCACCCCTTGTGGGAAGATGCCGTAAACATCTTGTGACACCCTGTTTCCTGATTTTTAAATGAGTTACTTTTACTCTTTTAATTCTAATTTCCGTGGTTTTTGAAAGGCAATCAAATAATATTTCAAACAAAAATGCTGTAATGACGATATAAAATGAGAACCAACAGGAGAAAACCATACAAAACCAAAAAAAAGAAAGAAAGAAACAGAAATCATGGGATTAAACAATTAATCATTACTGTACCATTTTTGTTTAAAAGAGAGTAAAAATCTGGGATTCAGAGCCTCAATTTAACAAAAAACTATGGCAACATCAGCCAGTCTACAGCATGTAATGGTGTAGATGTAATACACTTTAAGGAAACTGTAATATTATATGTGAAATGGCTTGCAAACAGCAGAAAACTGAGATCAGAACTCTAGTCTCGCAAGCACAGCTGCTGCCTTAACAATACAAATTTGTAACAGATTTAATTGCAGAATGGCCACACAGATCTAAAGACTGTGAACACAATATACTGGCAGAATTTTGATGCTTGTTTTCATCATTTCCTTTGAAATTCTTATAACCAATATTCCTCTTCACCTATCATTTTTAAAACTGAGGTAAATGATTCATACAATTTTGTATTACTAAAAGGTGGATCAAGAGCTTGGAGCTAATTCCCTTCATTCCTTGCTTTCAGTAGTCATGAAGGTGGACGGGGGACCCATCCTGGCTCTACCCCCCCACAAGCGTGAAGAGGTGGAGAAGCTGCTGAACAGGGGCTGCGGAAGCGAGGAGGCCGGTGACGAGGAGGAGACGGACTGGTGCAACCTGGCGGGGCTGCTGGGCTACGAGGAGGAGCACATCGCCTCCTTCCGGCAGGAGGAGCATCCAATCCGGGCGCTGCTTTCCGACTGGGCCAGCAAAGACTGCGCCAGTGTGGACGCTCTCTGCACGGCCCTGCGCAAGATCAACCGGGACGACGTCGCCCAGAGCCTGGCGCTCAGCCCCAGCGCCGAACCCACCGCCACTTCCGCCGTGTGAAGACCCGGTCAGGCTCTCCTCCTGCCCACTACCGCCGTATCTGGTGCGGGATCCTGCGTGACGGAGAAGGAGGACGCTTATCGGTAGGGGAGGCCGCCTTGCGAAAGGTGCCGCCAAAGACAGAAGTCTAGTTGGTCGGATTTTTTCTTTCAAAGGGAACAGGTTTCTAATGAAGGATTGAGGAGAAAAAAAACCATTCCCTCTCTTTCCTCCCAGCCCCCACCCTAGAGGAAGGAGTTCATGTCCACATTCTCCACACTGACTCCCACTCCTTTTGATTGCCTGCGGTCCTCAGTTCATTATTCAGTGTAACTATGCCCAGCACCCCCCACTCGTCCCCCATCCTGCCAGTCCCCCCCCCCCCCCACCACCACCATCACTATTGCTCCTTCAGATTTATGTACCCATGTGACCCATTGTCAGTATTCTCCTCTTAGTCCCTTTCCCTTTTACAAAGTTAAACAGAGAGACCAGAAGCTGTATCTCCTCAAGGTTTACTATAGGCTACATCTAAACTATTGCCTCAGCCAGAGCTATAATAGTGCTTCACTCTGTATTTCCTCCAATAGGAATACTGTGCTCAGTCCCTTCTGAAACCACCGCTGGTTGTGTGCCTCTCTTTCACTGTCTGTCACACTTTTCCAAGAAAACCGCCTCACTGTGGGAAAAGAGCCACACATTTGCTTTATGCAGTGAAAATCCAAGTGTGTGTTCCCTCTTTCTTTCCATTTCTTTCTTCATTCTCTTCTTTTCTCTCTCTGTCATGTTTCTCCTATCTTTGGTTCCCCGATTTTGCTCACAATCTTTATTCTTCAGAGGAAAACTGGGGAACCCATTCTGTCCTCTTTTTACTCTGAACTGTCCTTAGTGCCTCCCTTTTGAAGTAAACCACAAAGACCTATATTAACCCATTGTATATTCTGTAAAATAAAGTATACCGATGTTTGTGATTATATACTAGAGTTCTATGGCTTGTGCCTGATTTTGCTGGCTTACAGCAGCTTCCCACTCAGATTAAAGACCCAGTGACCTGCCAGACATGAATAACTAAGAGAGCCGGCATGCAAAGGTTGAAGTTAGCACACACTTTGGTTGGGGTGTAACCACTTCTTCAGAAACAACAGCACCACAAAACAATGCCTGTCAACTCCTTTTCTCCAACCTCACATATGGACAGGGATTATATAATTTAGAGAATAGTTTGCACATTTTCAAGTCATTATCAAGCTTATTATATCATTAAAATTTCTCCTTTTTGGTTTTACTTTCATTTTATCTTTTATGTTTACACTGGAGTGGAGCTGCGTATAATGAATATGCAATTCGTGGAACTACATAACACACTTTCACACAACCCTGTTGTCTGAGTAGGTTGGCTGGAAGGGGAGAAGGTTTTCACCAAGCGGCTGAAAGTGGAAATGTGACACTGGCTGCTGCTCTCTGAGATTCATCTGCATGACACAAGGCATTGGTTCCAGGGTCCTTCACTCTGAACCCGAAAGGGAAGGACAGGGAAGGAAACCTTGAACCCCTCCAGACACGGCGCTCAGACGCACATTACACTCGGCACTCACTCCCAGCCGCAAAGCGTGGCTGATGTAAAATAACCATGCTGATGGGAAACGAATGTAAAGAGAAAGCATGGACATTGCCAAAAGGTAACAGATATGACTCTGCAAGTATACCTGCTATTACCTAGGGCTCCACTCCTTAACCATTACTCTAATGTGTGCCAGGTGCAGCGTGGTTATAAATATGGAGCGCATTACCGGAACATTCTTAGACAGATATTAAGCATGACTGGGTTTATTTTGAAGTGTTGTAAGCTTAATGCGGAACTAAGTAGATCTGCTATATTCTGTGAGCAGGGACTCATCGGGGGCACCTGAATGAAACTGGAAACGTGTAATCTGTTTCTCAGAAGGTATCCTACAGGTGTCACATTATTTACAACATGTTGTACCGTGGCCTGTCTTCTCGCTGTAGCTTTGTGCTGCCTCCTTAGCAAAGGACCAGACCACTTGCTTGTGAAGTATACTGATCCACATAATCACATGTCAAATGTAACATATACAGTAATATAGGTATTCAAACATATTATGCTGCAGAATCAGGTCAAAAATTCAGGAGTATGTTCTCAGGGTTCCTCATACGTGGCTTGACATTTATATTGTTTATTGCTTCGTTGTTTTGTAAATAAAATTATTGACAATTGGTATTACAAACAGCAAGATGGGGGGATTATTACAGGATGGATAAGTGTGTTGTTGGGAAAACCCCTTTCTGCTGGAAATGTCTGAATTTCATATACTGTGAACTAAAGACAACCAGCCCAGGGATGTTATATCTGAAAAGAGGTCTGCATAAAAGCATATGGAGTTTAAATATTAATGTTACTCAATGTATGGAATAAACACCTTAAAAGGAGAGGAGCTTAGCTATAGGATGCTGCTGACAGCTTGTTCGAGTAAAACCATTTTTGTCTCCACAGCATTGAGTTTGAACCCAGCTATACTGCCACACACAGTGATTTCTGTCAAATTCAGCTTGAAAAGTAGGTAGTTGGCAGAATTTGAGAATGGACCGTGAGTCTGGAGCAGAAGATCTTCTGAGAGGGTAAAGCTCTCACTGTGCTTCAGCAAATCAGCGCTAGTGCCACCAGCAGGAATAGAGTATCACTGTATGCAAACTGTAACAATCTGATTCCTACAGTCTAGTATGGATTTAAAATTCAAAATGTTTGAGGGAGAGAGACAATTTTGTGATCACTCTATGTGAATAAGATGGTTAGCAGTTTGGATACAATATTGAGTTAATTCAATCTTCAATGGAAAGACTATGTTCACTATAAAATCAGCAAGGGTGGTTCGGTAGACAATAGACATTCCAGTGCAGACAAAAGCAAGATTTCAGTCCTGATTAAGTTTACATGCCACTGACTACATGGAACGTTAACAAGACAACCCACCTCCAAACCACGATCTCACATTGCCATCTTAAACTATAATCTACAAGAACACAACTCTGGGCAGTTGCACAGAATCAAGAGACCTTGACTGTGAGCATTACTAGTGTTACTAACAAACAAGCTGTAAAATTTATGACTGTTGTTTTTAAAAATTGTCCCTTTCTCTGGTCCTCACAATAAAAGGGGTCTAGAACTGTTCACAAAATGGACTGAAATCAGCAGCAAGTATGTTTTTACATGGCTTTTCTACTCTGCAGTATTAGGGGATCATTTCAGTGTGAATTAGATTGCCATGTTGTCATTATCTGCCACCTATTTTCTACGGTGCTCATTTTATTGGCAGCCAAGAGATGAAGGCCGGTCTGGCCAATTCAGAAACCCGTTAGCTTATACACCACCGTACTTAGTGCACGTGACCCAAAAGCCATCAGAATATCCCACAGACGCTCTGTTTCTCGCATATTCATTGGACAGCAGATGATAAACAGATACAGATACAATTCTTTATCTCTTTTTAGATAATTTAATTATTTTTCAATTTGTTCATTAATTATGCTACACAAGAGTTTTTAGTTCTGGTCCAGTGATAAAAATGTATAAACATGCAATTACTACATGTCTGAATATGTGTATATACATATAGTACCGCTAAATGAAGGTGAATTTCTCCATTGTGTATATGTTATAAAATGTTTTTGGATTTTGTTTTTTATCGTAACACTAAATAGTATTATCATTTAATAAATTGTGTACTTTTACAGGACTTGTTTGTAGCACTTATGTGTAAATATGTAATATGCATCACAAGTGCCTGGGAATCCCATCACAGGTGTTCTTTGATGTTTGTGTTTATGTTTTTTTAATTTTTTTTTTTTTCAGAAGATTTCAAATTGCCTGTGCTGTGGTCACAGTCATCATAGCAATGTAAAATGTCAGGCTCAAAATGGACCAGTCCCATTCCCCACATCTCAGGAGCCAAGGATAACGGTGACACAAATACATTCCACATCCATGCTCCCACATCAAGAGTTCACTCCTTTAAAGTTGGCCCAATGCTGATAGACTCAGAGGGATGACTGGACACCTTATATGATTTCTTTCAAAATACAGTTTTGTCAAAAGAAAAAAAGCATTTTTGTTTTGTATTGGTCTCTGCATATTCTCTGAATATGTCTATAACATCTGAGATCTCTCTGCATTCTTGTCTTTTGAACTGTGTTGACTAAACAGATTCCAAGAACTTGACTGAACTGAGAATTAGAAAATGATTTTGATAATGTACTTATTGCATTATACCAAAAAGAAACATGTTTGGCCACAATATGACTACAGATTGACTACAATGCAATCCTTTCATTTTGGAATTAATTCTGAATTTAAGCTTTTTAAAAAACTACTGATTTCTTACATCAACACATATAAAAGGCTGAAGATTACAGCAGTTAGATTGGATCTACATCAAAATTTGCCACCACAGTATTCATACTTAAAATACAGCTGCTGAGAAGACTGCACTGGGATTAATTGACCCACAGTAAAAGACACACATATGTAAATTTGTAATATTTGATGCTGCAATGAGTAGGCAGGAAATCAAGGCACTATTTTGTCATCGCATAGTGTATAATTAGTATACAGTTATTCCGAGTTTTTACATATCAGATGACAGTGTTGGAAGGAGAAGGACTAAAGAGCTGTTTGGGTTTGGGTCTATGATAAGAAAAGGTGTCACTGTGGCTTTCAGAGGTTCCAGGAGTACATTTCTAACAATAAAAGTGCTGAATGTTCTCTGTACTTACTAATGCTGTACACTGTACTATGTAAATGTGAACATACTAGAATTCTTACAACAGATACATGCTAAAAACTATTACGATGGATAAATGAATAAACTAATAAAAATAAAAAATGCATACATATACAGTGGATGTGGTTTCAATAAAAACAAATTTTTTGAAGCTGCACTGATATTGACCTTATTTCTGCCGTTTTTATTTTAACATTGTTAATTAATGGGTCTGGTACATAGTTATTGCCATTTTGTCAAATTAATTTTTGCTGGTAATTTCACTCTAACTTTATATTTGCGAAGATATAGGATGAAAGAACTACCAGTCCATGCTTTCACTCATACACAACACTATACAAGGCATCTTTATTTAATGCCTTAAAATGGCTTTAACAGTAGTCTATGTACTACAGTTTTTGCATAATTATGCCCCATGCTATCAGATAGAAGCTAACTCATTCATGTATTTTTTATTACTTAGCTTGCAGAAGTGTGCCCAATGCTGAAGTACAAGATATTGTAAAAGATTTATTCAGCCAGACTTCTTGCTTGCAATTAGCTTATGGCTTAGCCACTATTTTTCTATTGCTGCTGGAAGAGGACACCACAGGAGTAAGTGGCTCGCTACAATGGCAGGAAGTAGACCAGCTCTTCGACTCAATACTGGCCCAGACAACTGCCGGGCATAACCACAGCCATTTTGCCTTCTACTCTTACATGCACCCGCCCCTGCCATGGTTCATTCTTGCGTGGGTTATGTGAGTACACGGCAAGATGCTTGTCCTGTCAGGATATATATTTTACGACCATTCCCAATGTAAACAAGCATTTTTAGTCATATTTTCCACATTTTCCAGACAGGGAATTTGATTCAGGACATTTGTGGTTGGCGTATTTAATGTGTAATGCAGGGGATTTTCTGTTTCTTCCAATAACAGTATACCCTGTACACTTAACAAATACGTGTTTCAGAAGGCTTTATTTCCCCTTACTGTTGGGGGTTGTGTAAGGTATCCTAACCTGCCCTGCCAGACAGTTAGGTGGCTACAGGCTACTGTTAGAAATAGCTAGCTACATTGCTATCTGATTAGGCTGCTATTCAAATAAATATTTTTACAGCCATGTTATCAAGATAATTGCCTAAGCACTATTCTATATAATTGTAGCTACCCTGCTAATTACTAAGGGCACGAGCTGCTCACCCTACCACAAAATACACAGAATACCCCCTCCAAGCAACAACATCTGATTGGGAGTAAATTAATTCTACAGCAAGATAATGACCCCAAGCACACTGGTAAGAAAATCAAGCTGTTGGTGTTTTCAGAACACTGGATTGACCACCCTAGAGTCCAGGCCTCAGTATCATTGAGTGTGCTTGGGATTACTTGATCAAAGTATTAAATGCAACCAACTTTTAAGACTGAACTTTGGAGGTGTTTACAAGATCAAATATTCTTGCAGATTTCTTTAAAAAAACTCAAAGCAAGTGTCCCAAAAAGAATAGAATATGTAATAAAGCCAAAGGGTAGATACACTAAATATTGAAAGATTTGATATTAATATTAATGATATTAACTTCATTTTAAAGATGGTTATGAAGTTTACAATTAAATTTTTTGGTCTCAACATATTTGCTTTTAAAATCATTATTTCAAGCTGATTATTGCTTTCCAAGGCATTATGCCATACAGTTGCCTCATGCTACTTGTTAAAACTTGCCAACTTTAGAGAAAAAAATCATCTTACACAATTCCTAACTTACTGTATTCCCTGAGTTGAAATGCAATACGGAGTTGGTGATTATTGACAGTTTGATTGCTGAAACAACATTTGGATATACAAATGATCTAATTATGCATCTAATTATGGATAAATGTGGCTTGATTGTAACTGTTTGAATGCCAGACAATGAATCCAGTGTTAATCCAATGAATCATTGAAAATCTGGCTATCAGTGAACTATCCCTGTCCATTGCAGAGGCCATGTTCAAATGCAGCATAGCAAAGATCAAAAAGTCACGATCCATCTGTTTTTGGAATGCACTGTGTCAAGGTATTCATCACCTATATAGCAGGCGCAGAAAACATGACAAGATAGAATTTGTTTTTGGAGTGTATGATATATTATGTCTTGAACAAAGACAGCTTGAAGTCATGAAAAAAACCATGCAAAATCTCTGTGGTTGAGTACTCACAATAAAGAGACAGCAGTGTGATAGGAGAGACTGAGACAGCATCAATCCATCGATACACAAAGAAACACACGCACACACACACGCACACACACACACCAGCTGTTGACTTGCTTCACCGTGACAGCGGGCATGGTCCTCCATCAGCATGGGCAATATTAACAGTGCTTCACATTCAGACCCTTGGAAGGACACATTAGAAATGGGCCCCAATCAGGTTATTGCCAATGCGGTTCTCTTTATGCCCTGCCTGGTGAGATGACATTGGGTATTACCCCACAGGGCTTCCTCAAGTCCTTCTGACAAGTGACTTGATCCAAATGAGACCGATGGATTGCCAGTTGCCTAACATAAGGACTCTTGGTGTGGGGAGTGGATAAGATCAACATCACTAGACCAGGCAGGTTGTAGCTCGTTCTGCCTTCTCTCCAAATCTGAGACTGCAAGACAAAGCGGGTATTAATAAGTGGGAAGATGAAGTCTGCCATCTGTTTACAAGTCATAATCAATAAGGCAGTGATAGCCATGCAGACTGATGCTGGCTCATGCTGTACCTCAGGACAAGGGACGTGTGTTGAGCATGCCTGGAAAAAGCTCTACGCTGTACAGTAATTACCCCATCGACACCCCACAGGTGGGACCACCCTGCTTGACAGCAGCCCACGAAGTTGGTTCTCCCAAGCGTAGCACACATTGCTGACAGTTCATTTTTGCTCCATCTTGTGTGGGATGCCAGTGTAATCTTTCACTTCTATTGTTTCAAAGTCACATAAGGAACACTACACTTCTCTGTCACCTTACACTTAAAAAGTAGATTCCAGAAAGCCAGTCAAACTGCACGATAGTGTTGACGCTATTTGACCTGACTGAATTACATCAGAAAATAAATGACAGTCTGTTTTTGGTAAAGTAATCTCAAGTGCTATTCCTGAGCAAAAATTTTTATTTTTATGTTTATGTTTCATAAGTACTATTGGTCACATATCAATCTACGGATCCACGTTAAATTACAGTTCTGTCCAGGCCGATTCCCTTATTGCTACAAACAGCTAATGTACGGCTAACAAAAGTCAAAGCATTATTAGAAATTACAAATTAAGTCAATCAGGACAAATTGCAGGCTTTTCCATTGTATCCTGCTTCTAGAAGCTAATGAGTTTCCCATGAATTTTGCAAGTGGTACAGAATGTAAGGGCTCCAATTCAAGCTGATGATGGTTATGAATGAAGAAGTCTGTCTTCAAACAGGACTAGTTTGTTGAATTGAACAAAATTTTGTAATCTTCCATGGATGAAGAATCTAAAGCATTGTGTTGTCTTCTGCTATAAAGCAAGGCAACTCATTCTATTCTCCAATCACTCTCAGGCTTTCTGCCAAGGCTTTTCTTAATCAAGCCTTTATGACTGCTGCTCCAAGACCCCATTAAAAAATAAAGTAGCCACAGGAGAACTAATGTCTTATTGACCTCAATAATGTTGTAGTTACTTTGTTTCACTGTATATTCAGATAATATTCTATTACAACTGAAGAATAATTTTATAAATTTTAAAAAAATACTTTAGTGAATCATGTCCCATAACAGCTGAATAATTTCAGAATGGTTTGGTGAAATAGATCCTGTGAGAGCAGACTTATTTTAAGACCACTTTGTGGATTACAGGGAAAAGTTATTCAAAGGGCGGTTAACATGTTACTTTTGAGTGATGTTTTAAAAATAAAAACTGTTTCTGCTTTCCACATTATTTTAGAGGGGCATTCCAAAGCGAGCCCTGAAACAAAAATCTTTGCTGACAATTTTAACCACTGAAGTTTTCGGACACAGTGAGATCACAGGGTGTTGTTTGGGTGATACAAAGAAATATAGTCATATCTTTTTGTCTTAGTCAGGTTCCTTGCCTTTACATTTAGGATCAGTTGAATGGGGGTTAACATATATTTTGGAAAGCTGGATAATAAAGTCTTGCAGTAGTCTGTCCTTGAAGACACAAAACATGAATAAAAAAACAAGATGAATGAAAATGCAAAGCTTATGTCTTTAATGTCTGTGGCCAAATTTAATAATTTTTGCTGAATCAAGTAATACAGTCTAACTCAAAACTTAACAAATTCACTCTTGTCCTCATGAGAATGAATCACACTCACTCCCTCCCTTGGACTCAAAACGTTGCTAACTCCTTATCTTGGGCAAGTTTGTGCTGGATGAATACCTTTGACTCATAGCCACCGGAATACTATGCAGCATCAAATTAATGCAAGCATGATTATTCCAGGGAGGCGACACAGGAGTAAACAGTATATCATTCTACATACACTCTGACACTGATGTAACATAAATTGTAAAAGTAGCTTACTCTTACTCTTGTCAAAAAAAGATTTACAATTATTATACTGTTAAAGTCATGCTTATATTATGTCTTTATGGAGGGATGAATTATGATCGAAATTGTTTGATAAACGCATCAAAGGAAATGATGTAACATGCTTTCTTGTCATCAGTCAGTATTTCATGGTGGATCTGTCAATGAAAATTGTTCACAAATCAAACCCTTGATCTTTCTGTCACATCAGATGAGCTAAAACTCACAAAGCCTTGTTCCTCATACGCAGTTTCAGATCCTAGTTCGCTCTGTATAAAGAACTCAAGTGAACCTCCAGGCTTTTCTACTCAGGACATCTACTGAGGTACATGATTAAGATGATTTACAATTCATGGTTATCCCTAGGCAATGCTAGCATGTCCGTAGAGCAACTGTGCAACTGCAAATGGCAGCACACTGAGCAGTGTTTCCCCTATATGAATTTCTGTTGCCGCTGCTGGACTTTTTTTTAAAGCTATGCTTAAATGGGCCCATCGGCTCAGAATAACTTTGTTGAAACAAATGAGTAAAGCTGTGGCTAATATTATCTTAACAGTTTTTTTCCCTACTACTATCAGCAGAAAAATGGTTGTTCTCATTGTAAAATGTAACATCTTCGGTCATTGTTAGTTGTTTCAGAGGGTGTTATTGGGCAGTTCTTGCAGTGTTGTTCGCTACCCCAACTCATTCCTAGCAATTGGCACACGCATGCGAGTGATGGATGACTGACTTTATGGTATTTGTCAACAGACATTATGTGAAAGATATTGGCAGGAACATTGGTGAATAAGTAGCTGAGGTGCGAATCAGTCGTAGTAGTAATGGTAAGTAGTAGTAAAGTTCCAAGAATCAGCTGTGTGTGTGTGTGTGTGCACGCATTGCATTGCATTGCAATCCTGAGTACCCTTGCAAAACCCATGAGCTGCTGCTGGAAAAAAAATATTAGGGGAAACTCTGGTGAAGGTGCCACCTTAAAATTCAGTGCAGTGCCCCTAGCAAGCAGAATAGCAAAATAATCTGATATGAGTGGGGCGGTTTGCTACAAGATAACTAGCTATAGTCTAAGCCAACATCATGTTCAACCTTGCTGAACAGGTTACCCTACAGGGTTGGAGTCCTGATCTATGTGGTCACTTCTGGCACTACGATCTTTACTTTACTACTGTGTTTTTCTGCACCTCTGCACCTTGAACTGATGCACTTGTTGTACGTTGCTCTGGATAAGAGTGTCTGCTAAATGCCTGTAATGTAATGTAATGTAATGTATTGCTCACGTTCCAGTTTCAAAAAGAAAAAGAAATAGTCTAGGGCTCACTGCTTAAGTTGGTTGAACAGGTGCTACTGCAACCATCTACCTCAGGTTCAGGTGAATTGTTGATGATGAGGTAGATGGCTGACCTGGGTCAACCCTTATATTAATTTTGAATCAATTGAACAGTTTTAAACTGTTAGTAAAAGAGGAAAGACACTCTTGAGAAGTGACTAAAACAGTGTAGGCCTAAATTTTGTTATGGTTTTGTTTCTATTTGTCATTCATCAATTGTATTGATTTAGGTTGTCTTTTTGCCTATATTGTTTTTTTATTATTAAATGAGTTGGATTTTGTGTAGTGATTGGGTAATGCTGATGCTTTTCTGTGTTTTTTTATGTGGTAGTAGAATGTTAACCAATAGATGGCTGGTTAGCTAACAAGGTAGATTGTCAGCTAATGTGAGCTGGACACAAATGCAAGGTTAGCTTGCTATCTAGCAATCTAATGTATTGCCAATATGTGGCTAGAATACAGCTTTGCTTCCTAACTTCATATTGTTTCAGACATAACATTTTGCTAGCTAGTTAATTGATGAATTTAGTAAATAGGCCTACTGCACATTACTTGTTTAGTTAGTTAAGTAATGGCATAGTGCTTTTTCAAGTAAGAAATAAAGGGTTTCATGCTGGCTGAAGGTCATTGTTTTTTGACCAATTCCGAGTGGATGATCCCACTTAATACATGGCTAATTACCTTGCGAAAGAAATCAATCAAAAATTTGAAGAAAAAAAATGGAGTAGTCTTTGAATTTGAAAATTAACCACACTCCTTTCTGCAGAGTGACATAAAAAGTGTTCTAAATTGAAGTGGTCTTTTTCCCGTAGCAGTGGTCATTATTCAGAAATATTTGACCATAGAATGCCTGAAGCGCGCAATCAGAATTGAGCATTCAACAAAGCTGTGTAACAATGATCTTTAATCCTTAAATTGAAAGCCTAATCTGGAAGCATATATACAGCATTTACACCTTAAACTGCACCCTCAATTTAATGACTAAATTAAAGGGAAAAAAGGGATTATCCCAGCTTAACCCTCCACTTCACCCCATCCCACTCCACCCCAGCCAAGTCTTTTGAACTCGGTATTTTTTAGGTCCTGGTTACGCCACTGGCAGGGAGCAGAGGTCATATGCTGGCAGAGCGGGAGATAATAAAGTTTATGTTTAAGTCATTCTTGATTGACCCCGTGGGATAATTTTTCCTCTGCATTTGACCCATCCTAAATACTTGGGAGCAGTGGGCAACCACAGTGCAGCACCCAGGGACCAACTCCAGTTCTGAGGCCAGTGCACTGGTCAAGGGCAATGGTCAAGAGCAATGGCAGGTGTATAATAGGAGTGCTGGACTCCTATTATAGGAATTGATTCCAAACTGCGGTTTTCAAGTCTGTATAATGGTAGCCTTGATAGGCCAGTCAGCATTCAGCGTTCTAGTTCATTTAAATGCACTGACGAAATTGAATGTCTTTCGCACGGCAGGAAAGCAACATTGTTCACCATCTTTGGTGAAGTTGGATTTTGGACAGGTGTCAGGATCCATGGATGCAATGGATAGTCACTGTCAACTTTAAATGTGAAACACATGTCATTAATAAAAACTTCAGAACAGTTTTAATATTTCATGTTGTTTAATTTTGTACCTAATCACCAGCCATCTCCAGAGTCACCGTCTAAATTTATCTAACAGGCAACTGTTAGGGGAGAGTTGCCATAAATGTAATTCTTCATAAATGTAGCAAGTTCAATAACATAATGTACAATGTGGCTACGGTAGCCAGTTCAGGCTTGTACACGTGCAATTCAGTCCTGTATAACCTCCCAACAGAATGAAGCAATGTGATAAACTTTGTGGTAAATATTTCTTTAAAAAAAACTGGTTTTAAGCAAGCTGAGTCAATTTTTGGTTAAAAGGCTTTACCTTTATCGCAATAAATATAATCATACATCATTTAAAAAAGTTATTCGTCTCTAAATTTTATTTTAAGTATGGTTTTTTCAGAGTGTATTCCAGCAGGAATTAGATTTCTTGGTAACCAAAAAAACATGATGTCATTGTCGGTTGCTAGTCAGTTGCTATAACAAACAGCATTCTTTTTTTGATATTATACACCAACAGAATTCCATCAAGAGAAAATAAGAGGGTTCACACCCAGCAAGGTCATGGAGAGGGCTTCAGATTTGGGCATTTGGGACACTAGATGGTGTTGAAACCGTGTCCTTTTGGGAACACCTTAGGCATTTTAAGTGGTATTTAGTATTTATTAAGTAAATGAATTTACTCATCATCCTGTTTGACTTTTTGAGTTCAGTGTTTAATAAGAGCCTTGTCCGCTACCTTCATAGTTAATAAAGTTAACTGTTAAAAGGCTACCAAGTTAACTAATATACCAGTAAATTGTACGTAAGCATGCACAAAACAATGTGCCAAAGTACACAATTACACTGCTTGGCCAAAAAAAAGTCGCACACTCTAATATTTCGTTGGACCGCCTTTAGCTTTGATTACGGCGCACATTCCTCGTGGCATTTTTTCGACAACCTAATGCAATGTCACAACACTTATTTCTGTCCAGAATTAGACTAATTTTTGGCCGAGATCTTATATTGACAGGAGAGTCTAACCACTCCGTAAAGTCTTCTCCAGCACATCCCAAAGACTTCCAATGGGGTTAAGGTCAGGACTATGTGGTGGCCAATTCATGTGTGAAAATGATTCCTCATGCTCCCAGAACCACTCTTTCAGAATTTGAGCCTGATGAATCTTGGCATTGCTGTCCTGGAATATGCCCGTGCCATCAGAGAAGAAAAAATCTATTGATGGGATAACCTGGTCATTCAGTACATTCAGGTACTCCGCTGACTTAATTTTATTGCCGCATAATGTTGAAGAGCCTAGACCTGACCAAGTGAAGCAACCCCAGATCATAACACTGCCTCCAGAGGCTTGTACAGTGAGCACTGTCCAAAAAAATACAAACGGCGACATTTTTTTTTTTTGGTCAGGCATGTATGTGATAACCTTGTTTCCAATAAGGGGTCAATACGTTAAAATGACACCTGAACTGGAAACAAACTGCTCGCACATCCACCGCCCTGGTAATTACACCGGTGTGTCAGACGCAATCATCGGCCTGTGTCTGTGAAGAGTGGCACAGAGATATGCTGGATTTACTCCTAACTCACATAGCAAAAGAACTATAAAACCACAGACACAAAAAAATAATAAAAATACAATCTGTCAGTCTTTGATACTGCATTTTTGCACAGAGCACAAAAATGACTCAGACCGATGGTCATCCTAGTTATTTAACGAAATCAATCATTGAGGAGATAATGAGAGACAGGTTATCAGATTCAGGAATGTCGTCTGGACCTGAAGTCTCATAAATTAAAAATATTCACAGCTTTCATCATAAATTGTGTACATGCCAAAATTCTTGTCAGCACTGAATTTGAACTGAATGTGTGCACATCTGCACCAACATCCTTTCCATATGTACAGAATATCCCTTGTGATTGTTCAGTTGTATTTCAGGTGTAAGACAAACATTTAAAAAAAATTTTAACGTGATGTTAGACGAACATAAAATTTTGGATTTGACAGTGTAAATGCATTTGTTTTGCTGTTTATAAGTGATAGCACTATGCAAATTGTTTGGACGAAATCCAAATTATATTATTGATGCTAACATGCCATAATGTGGCATGTTAGCATCATCCTTTTTTTTTGTCATACTTTTTTTTTTTTACTTTTTTGCAGATATGAGAGCTTTCGGTACCTAGTCTTGATTGCCTTTGGAGTTTTTTATATGCAATTTTCGACAGGAGTACCATAGTTGTGCCAGTGAAAGCCAAGGATGCCATTACGAGTCAAAGAAATATGAACGACAACAGTCCGAGACAAAGGACAAACCTTTGGCTTACCAAATGAACTTTTAGAAATGAGGGCACTCGTAAACTCATCAATCGTATCAAGGGCCTTTTAGGCCAAGGAAGACCTCTACACTTGATCACAAAAAAAATTCTCGCCATAATGAGGAAATGACGGTGCGCTGAAATAGGGGGGCTATGTAAGTGCTGTAATTTCTACATGGTAAAACCAAAGTGTATTAAAATATCCTTAAATAAAATGTGCATTTTAAACACAATTGTTTGATTACAGGTCTAAAATTGTTGAGTACAGAGCCAAATCAAAAAAAAATATGTCTTTGTTCCAAACATTATGGAGCTCACTGTATATATTTAACAAATGCATATCTTAAAGAATCTGACATGTCAAGATGGCCTCTGTCCTTCTTTATGTTTATTTATTTTTTTTCACATAAAACTATTTAAAAGGACAAAAAGACAGTCTTGGGCCCAACTCAATTATATTTTCTTTCTATATAAAAACATTTCCGTTTTAGTTATATGTATTAAGCTGTAAATGCTCGGACAAAGGTTTAGAGTCCTCTCTGGAAAAAGGCCAGGTGTGTAGTAATACTAGAGAAAGCCAAACATCTGTGACTGGAAGCTAAAAAAAGAACATAGTTGTAGTTCTTAAGAATGAGAAACATGTCCTTACCGCCCAAAAGCTGGGACGCTTAAATGTATTTCAGAGATGATCTGGCCTCACCACAAAGAACATGCGATATAACCATAATATTTCACAACGGATATCGCTTCTCAGCACTTGGCTGAGGAGTCTGACAAGGAAATCCCAGACTGAGAGTCGAAGATCTTTCTCAGCATCCCCAGCTGTACTTCATCAGCCTTTCATTTCACACCGGCTTGTAAATTTGAATCCCTCATTCAGTGGCTGTTTCTTCTGAGTGTTTCTTTACAACAAAAAAAAAGAAAAATGAATCAATAGTTCGATCAGTACCTCTGCCTTGTGATTCCACTGTGTTTACTGTCTGACATAGAAATCGTTCTGTAACCAAATTAAAATAGTGGCTAAAAATGTTCTAGAGATATTTTGCTGGTAAGCTGTTGCTATTGTATAGTGTGAACCAAATTGGACTGGGCAGATGTGACCATGCATTAATCATTGCCCACTCCAGCTCAGATCCATGTGAGGAGATGTTTGAGCACGGAGCCACAGCACGTCTCCACACTCGGGAGTGCTGTCCTCATTTCCATTTCCCCCGGACTCAGAGCACGCTCCCACTACAGCGCCCATTGGGAGCCCTCTCTCTACTGCAGTTCAGGCACTTACTGTGCATTGTAGGCCACCGACAATGGTCAGTTCACGGAAGGAAAAACTCATGCAGAGGCAGGTTCTGCTTCGTGTGCAAAAAGAGAGGTCTTTTCCATGGGGAGTTGCACCCTGCAATGGAACAAGCAAATTTCCTTCACCCTTTGTCCATATCTTGTGATGGAAAACTCTTTTTGCCTTTTCAATTCAGTATCAGATGGTTGCCCAAATACAACATACTATTTGTATTTGGCTTAGCCATTCAGGCACAGGAACTTACTTTACCAATCTGCAGAGCACATGTTAGTAGAAAGTGAAGAAAGCAGGGGATGATGAATGGCCCCTGGAACAGTAACGGAGGAGAGGGAATGAAGTGAGCAGTAGTCTCTACATGCTACATTGAATGTTATGTTAACTCCCCACTGGGGTCATTAATGGGATAGTTTTGGCTCCTAATTAGAAATGATAAGAGGGAACAGTCTGTTTAGCACCATATCTGAGATTGCAGTGTTCATGAGAACCGATGCCCAGTTCCATTTCCCCCTTTCAGAGGCTGTGTGGGCCTGTTTACAGTAAAAACACATGGTGAAAGAATATACCGACCTGGATTATCGTCACTTGTGTCAGAAACAGTCATGGTTCCCATCCGTTTTTTTTTTTTTTGCTACTGACCCATAATGAGCTCCCACTGTACCCAAGTAAAGTACACTATGAAACTAAAAACTAAGAGGACATTACATCACTCCAACTGGAGTTTAAACCCGGTCAGGAATGACAGATCTGTTGATTTCTCTCTCAGGGCAGGGCCCATTACACACTTGATGGCCAAGCAGGTTCTCTTGGCATTTTAATTCTGATTTTGAGCATGCCTGTTTCACATTTTACATCTACATCAGTTCAAGATGAATAAAACAGGATTTTAATTGATCACTTGCATAATTTTATTTTTATTCAATTTGTCTATATTTAAAGATAGTTCATCAGACTAGATGATAATGGTGATGATGACGATGATGATGTGAATATTTTGCCTAACTTTGAAACTTTTACAGCCAGTGGTATTTTTTTCTATCCCCAATGTTAGAGTGAAACGTATTTTATACACTCAGCAAGGCCATAGTCTCCAGTGAACCTTTAGCCACCAGTAAGACCCGGCACAGTTAAAATCACATTGTGCAGCTGTATTTGTCATTAGCTGGCCCACTTGAGTCCTCGGCTTACAAGCTTCCCCCACCTTTATTGAACATTTGTTTCTCCACCCTCTCTCTCGAGTGAACCACTTCTAACACTAATAAAATAGTCAACTTGTTATTAATACTAGTTTGGCTGGTTTTTCTGCTTTTTTCAGTCTTACATCCCACGTTCAGCAGAGCAAGGGAATGGATCTGCATTCAATTAAAGTCTTAGAGACTTTCATCCTCTCACTTGCAATCTCTGCAGACAAGACCCACATTGACACCAACAAGCTTTTCATGACCTTTAACACACACACACACACACACACACACACTCACATATGCATGTGCACACACACATACACACAGATGCACGCACGGACAAACAGATGCATGCACACACACACAGACACACACACAGACATACACATACACACACATACATACACACATGCATGCACACACACAGACATACTGATACACACATACACACACACGCATGGTGTATTTTATATACAGTGATGACGACAGTTACAGTCCTGGATGCAGATTGGTCAACCAGCTTTTTAGCTGGTATTCATTATATTGCAAAATGAAAATGGATTGTTCATACATTATCTTAGTATCATTGTGCCTTCCACTAACATAAACCTAAATCCTACATAATATGACATAAATTATCATTACATATTGCTTTATTAGAGCTTATTAAAACTAGTTAATAAGTTAATAGAATCATACATTAAACTAAGAATGACCCTTGTATTTAAAGGAACAAGGGTTATTCTTAGTAGTTAAACGAACTCTTGTCTCAATTGTTGGAAGTGTGTGCATATTACTTCAAAACCCTTTTGACACGTGCAAGACACATTCCTTTAAGTAATGTTAAAATCTTGTTCAACGAGGACACAAGATACATATCTGAATTAAGCACTTGCTTTGCCGATAGCTATGCACTAAATAATCAAGCATTCTATGTGACCACAAATTAGGTATTCACGTATCAAACTTTGCTAACCTTTTCAAGATGTAACACCATTAACAAGTCTAATCAGAACAGGTTATCCTTGCACCATTTGTTTACATTCCTCAATCCTTCTTCTGTGGGACAGACATGTCAATCAGTGATGCTGTTTAACTTTGCCAGGCTACCATGGTAATCCTGCCAATGACTAATCAAGAGGCTGGCATGTAAATGAGATGGTTAAAAACAAAACTAATTGGTGTAGACCTAATGCTACTTAATAAGTGATTTCAGTCAAAGGGCTAGTTTGAAGCTCTGCTTCAAAGCTCTGAATAGTCATTCAGATGCACAATAAGGTGCCTAACACAAGACCTTTCAGCTGAACATTGATTTAAACCAAAGGCTGTTACCAGCTGGACAAAACTTCTCAGCTCTTAGAATCGCAAGCAGCCTCCTTTTCAGTAAATGCACTTCAGTAGGAAAATGGGTCTGCAGAAGCATTAAAGCAGTGAAAAAGTTTAGATTGCATAAATCTGGAATCAATTACTTTAACAAAAGATTCTGCGAACATTTCAGCTGCTCTCATGTCATAGCATACACACTCTGTCTCCTGGTAACTAGGGTTTTAAGCTTGTTATACATATTTTTGCAGTGTTCCAAACAGCCAGCCTTTCATCCCCACAATAGCCATTACTAAAACCTCTTGAACTCAGTCTAAGCTGGGGCCAAGGCCTTGACCTCAGGGCACGCCAATGGTCATGTCGTTTTCCTGATTACCCTTGATCGGGTTATTAGGACTTTTTTTGGGGGGTGGGGGTCGTCTGGTTTTTCGGAAGGAACTATTTGTGTCTGTGACACAGGTATTCAGTTTCAGTAACCTCCGTTTGGCTGATTTGGCCTTGGGTTTTATCGAGAAGTGGCCAATTAGGACCTCCAGTGCCCTGCAAATCCAAAACATGCTTTAGATTTTTTAGAGACCTGATCAGACATGGGTAGTACACTTGGCTTTAGGAGAGTAAGGAAGGACTCCAGCATTCATTAGGGGCTGATTGGCCTCTGTGCACATCACACCACCACTCAAATGTGCCTTCAGACCTGGCCAAAGCTTAATGCCTTTTCAGGACCATCTGTGGTGTGAGAATATACTCCAAAAGCACGTTTCTTCCAGCAATGAACAGTTAATTGCAGTTCTTAAAATGCAAATACATTTACTTAAATGGTCCCGACCCAAGAGAATATATGCTTTTAAAAATGTGTCATATGGGGTTGAAAAGAATTGTAGAAGTGCACTCTTTTTCAGTCTAAGTACCACAAATGTCTTTTGGTCCGGTAAGTAATTGAAATTTCTGAGCTGTAACATTGGCACTTGTCTTTAATTGAAGTATATTCTAGTAAATAAAAAATCGCAATATACCATAATGAACTTTATCATCTCTAGAAAACAAAATACAAGGTTTAATGAAGAACCTAAATTGCACGTCTGTAAATGAGTAATAAACCCCTTCGCTGATTAGTCCTCTAATATTCTTGTTCTGCATAAACAGTCCATTCAGCACTGAAGACTCTTTCATTCCTGACAGCACAATCTTTACAGTATCCCGTCACTCACCGTATATTTATTGGATTTCTTGAATTGTGCAAAACTTACTAAGGTTCATACCAAACATCTGTACAATATATGCATTTTACTGGAATAACAGAAAGTTTATAAACTAGCTTTAAAATGCTTCGCCATCAGAATCAAATCCAAATGAGCACATTATTTGCAATTCCTGCTGCCTTTCAACAATATGACTATCCTCTTGCATCCCCCCACCCCCTTTAAAGTGTTAAGGAATATTGTTATCTCAAAAATAACACAGCATCTCCACATAGGCCTGGGGATTCCTTCTCCAAAACCTGCACTGCACTAACAACTGATAAATCTTCCTGTTCCATAACAGATCCTGAAACATGACTATATATAGTAGCATTCCATTAAATGTCTGAGTACCCTTTCTTTTGCTGTTGATATGCTACAGTCAGATGGTCTAAGAATCCTCTCTTAAGGCAGCAAGATTTGTTCCATGATGTATGCAGTAACATTAAACAACTGCCACTAACTGCTGAAATACTTAAAGGATAAACAGCTTTCCATCTAAGGTCCATCTCCACATTTAAGATAGCCTCTTATTTTATTCATTTCAATCAACTGAGCAACCAAAGGTGCGTTAAGGTTATTATGCTAATGTTTTCCAGGTAGACAGGAATGTATTTTTTTGTGTTCATCGTGGGTTTCAACACCGAAAGTCTGAAACAACATACAGTATGAGCCTGAGACAGTCACCACAGATTTCCAAATGGTGACAGAATCAGCCTTTCTGGTAACAGTGAATTTACCGTTGCATAAACCAACAAGAAAGTGCACAGTAGACTTTAGAGAATAATCATTGATTACTGTATTGCAAGAAAACATCAGCAAGCCATCCAATTGCACAAGCTGGTCATAGGCCTCCTCTCAGATCCAGACAGTCTCAGGGAGCAGCCTGTTTCTGAGCTCTAAATAGGAAACATTCCCCACCCCAAGCATGACTTTAGGGGAGCTGTTTGATCCATAGACGGAACTGCTGAGCCATGAGGGCAAAGGGAAACAGGGAAGGTGAGAGGGCGATCCAGAAAAGGGATTGTGTGCTTTAAGCTGAATTCCTGACAAGTCTGTGTGAAACCACGTTAACTTCCATCAGGTGATCTGGCTAATATTTAGCTGTTCGTCACAGCAAGAGTAATATTGGAAACAGGTCGACATCATCGAAAGTAATGGCTGAAAATCCTCATGAGCCTCAAAAGCTATAAAGATGTCTCCAAGAGGCTTGCACTGCCAGCTGAGTGGACTCCTAACCTTTGAGCAAAAATCGGCCTGAGAACACTTTTCATGGTATTTAAGGCCTATTCACAATATGTCAACACCAGCGCCTCACCGTGTCATAAGCACCTTCTTTATGAGCAGATAAAGCTGTCTTCCCACTGCAGATTTAGAGTGTTTCTTTTGAGGGGAAGGTGGTTTTACTTGCATGTGGAAAACTTGGGGGAGAAGAGAGAAGCTGGCAGAATGAGCTTGTGATGTGACCCGTCCCAATGGCCTATAAAGACAACAACATCTTGCCCCCAAGACACGACCTGGAGCGTACCGAGACAAGGTGGTCTCCAGCATGTACCCAAGCCACCTTTCAATGTGGCACCATTGGCTTCTAGGTGTCAGATCTCTGGTGTTAAATAAGGATTTATTAGGTGTTTTACATGTCAATAAGTCACGCAGCATGTGCTCCAGTTTGTCAGTGAAACTGATACTAACTGAAGAAATGATATTTGACATTTTGGGGCTTAAACAAACTCGTGTACAGATGGAGTTGGAGGTGAATAATATATCCGAAATGCAGGCATAGAGGATGGTTTATAGGTGCGATATAATCAGTGAAAGCTGGCCACATCACATTTTCATGTGCCAACACTCAAACATTCCTTAAATAGTCCTCTATTTCATCTCTAAAAGCAAATAAAAAAATCTGACTAATGATTTAGGGTTCTCACAAAAACAAGCTAAATATAGCTAAATATAAAGAATTAAAATCCTTGATAACTGTTTTTTGACCCTCATTCAGTGAAAATGGGTAATTTCAAGGATCACTATTGTGTGAAAGATACACCTCTGTGTGTGTGTGTGCCTGTATTATTTGAGTATAAGTTGCATTTTGTCAATATCAATAAATATTTTACACGTCATTGATATTAAAATGTATTTTTTATCTTAATTTTTTTAACATATTTTCTCCCAATGTGCATATGTTTACACTCATTGCTGTCAATTCTGCAGAGACAAGCACACATTGTAACAAAATGTCTGATAATCGAGCCACTGCTTCTTTTCATTTTGTGTCCAACAGTTAAGCTCATGCAGACAATGAGTTATCGGAGGATGGTTTCTGTGTAGTTTCTGCAGCTAAACTGTGGGTGTCCACCTGGCCATAGGGGTCACTGGTGACAAGTGCCCTGCCGACTTAATACCCTCTTTCGGCAGGTGACTGTAGAGCCATTTATGTGTTATCCTGAGGGGCTGCCAGACATAGCCAGCACTGGTGTGGTCTGGATTCAAAACCAGGCCATGGAGCACATCCACAGACAAGCTATACAGCATCCCAGATCCATCTTTTCTGATGACCAGCATAGTCAGTTGTATAAAAATGTAAAAATGTGTATAAACTTAGTATAAACCTAAATTTGTGTTTTCACTAGTGACTATACCCATGGTGAAGAAGCAGTTGAAACGCCATTTTCACAACATTATGTGGAATTAATTACATGCAAAATACACTTTTGGACTGCATGATTGAGGTCCTAAAACTGAACAAAAACAAGGCACAGTGAAATATGAGAGCACAAGGGAACCATATGCAAAAATATTTTTGATATGAACTTCTGTCCTTGGCCAGTTTAATATAGAGAGCAATGTGTCTTGGGCTTCAAAGATGTAAACTTCAGCCAACATCTTTAATGTAACTGTGCTTGCCTCATTGCCAAACTATTCTCTAACACGTCTGTTTGAAAGGAAATTCAGTCACCCAGATGCTGTTTAAGGCAATTTTCTATTACAACATTTTGTTTCCTATTGGCTAGCAAGAAAGTTGAGGTCTTGTTTTCAACCGTGCAATGATACAGAGTGTGGTGGTTTGGATAAGAGCTTTTAACGGCTGGTGAATAAAAGCTTTGACATTTTCTCTTTCCTCCTCTTCCCCTGTCATCCATGCCCCTTGTTTTGTGAGAGCAGCTCTAGATGCTATGGACACAATTAAGCACTGAGTGATGAAATTATATCTCCAGCACCGGTAAATGGAATAGTGAGTGGAAGGGGGCGGGCAGAGGGAGTGCATTCTATCTCCCTTTGGGGCCTTGGGAAATTCTATTAGACTCAGACTAACTCATAATGGGCACATTTTTCACATCTACTGCCCCTTCCCCCTCCCCCTCCCCCCACACCCCACCCCAATCTCCCCCCCTCTTGCCGTAATGGAGTCAATATGCTCTGGTAAGCAGGCTCAGCCAGTTTCTCACAGACATATTCTGTTAGTAAATAATATCTAAATGTATTGCTGGTAGAGAGAAAAGCTTTCCATTCTGCTACATAATTAGGACGGCGGTGAGAGATAGTGAGCTTCTGAGGATTGTCCGAAAGATGAAAAGATGGTTTTCTATAAAAGATTGTTCAAAAGAGTAAATAATGTCTCATTCACTATATGTAGGGAGAATGTCAGAGCTAACATTAATCATTAATGCAACTGTTGAATAGGAGAACATCAGTGAAGGAAAGCCAGTCTCTTTAGAGAAGAGGGCCTCACTGTGGAATAAGCAACTGCAAAAGATGTGTTCCTTTTTATGTACGGATTTTATTCCCAGCTGCACCAGTATGGAAGAAGGAATTGCACAAGTCATACTCTTTTTACTTAAGCATTCTGTTTTTCTATACTGTACCGTTGTGTGGTAAAAGACTCCAAAGTGCTCACAGTTTATATAGCTCTTCCACATCCATTCCACATACACTGTACCAGTGCACACCTTCCTCAGCTTCAGTACTTCGCTACTGCTTCCATTACAAACTTAAATCCATATCTTTCCAAGATAATTCAATCAACATTCGATTCTCTGGATACGTGAAACTGGATTTTGAAAGCTTTGTTGTCACAATGCAGGAGCTCTAATGTGCTTCTTTTTTATCAATTACCGCAACTACAACACAGTGAAATGAAATTGATAGAGACAGGGAACAGAGCTCTGGAGTACTGCGGTCTCACATACAAAATGAGGGTTTGCCCTAGACCCATCTCCCCTGAGAATCACCCTATCCTCCTGGCAGCTGCTCAGGGAAGGGGTTTAGTGTCCCACAGGAGTTTCTTTCTTTTACTGGTGAGCCACATAGAGAGATCCTGTCCTTTGTTCTTATGACTGAATGGGATACTCAGCCTGGGGAGAGGGAGAGGGAGAGAGAGAAAGAGAGAGAAGGAATGAATAGAATTCCATCCCTCAGGGAAAGGGGCCAAGGGCTTGAAATAAATTAAAGGTTTTCGTAAAACAAATAAGGTAGCAGTACCACTTGTAAAGAACATATAGACAAAGTAATGGGGTGTGAGGAAAAGATAGCAAATCCAACTCTCTGTTGGTGAACAGCAGCAGGTTTAAACTCACATTTGCATGACCATATCAGCTGGAGAGATTCTGGCCTCAACATGGTAATACAAAACCTTGAAAAAATTGTGTGAGGTAAGATGCCTTTTAGACAGTGCATTGCTGATCAGTTCTGATACCCCACTCTCCCCACAGCTCCGTATTCTCTGCAGTACATGGATGGAGCTCTGGGCTGCAGGGCTGACTGAGATGCTGGGTAGTAATTGATTTTGCTTTTGATTGAAAGTCCTAGGCCATCTGTACAACATTGTTGCATTATTTGTTTTTCCTGTCTACTGACTGGATCTTGCACCATTTTTCTCCCACTTCACACAAAAATTCCCAGACTGCACCATCAGCAGAAAATCCCACAATCCCACTCTTGGGTATTGGATGAAATGTTACAGTTAATCACACTTCAGGAACAGGAAAATAACAGTGCATATCTGGTCCAGATGTAAAACTATTCTGTTTACAGTCCAAGAAGCATATGTCACATTAACTATTATGAGCATGATAAACAGGGACCGGCATTTTCAGGGAGTTTTGTATTGTGAGTTGAATACTAGCCACTCAGAAGATGCTACTAGAAGTGACTACTCTGTAAGATTGCAGGTTGTCTTCAGTGCCTACCTTTTCAAGAGGTGGCTGCTTTATAGTGCTGGTACTTAACTGTGTTTGAAAATGGAATTCAACAATAACTGCATAAATTAAAATTGGTTCACAAAAATATGAAAAACTATGGTAGTGTTTTTCATAAAATGACATTACTGGGAAATGTTAAATAACTAGTCTAAATGTGGATTCGGGTGAATGTAAATTGTTGAATTTCACCAGGCCACAAATCTTGGCTGCAAAGTAAGTAGCCACTGACCGTAACATGGGGGCTAGCTCAAATGACATGACACAACTTTTCATCAAATTAAGCTATTTGAAAAAACTCATTCTGGTGCATGCATTGCACACAAATAAAGTTAACTGTTTTGTTTAACAAATAAATTCTGTGCTGTGACATTCAAATGCGCCTTTTCTCTAGTCTGTGCTAGTTGCTGTAGTATGCTGCACAGCTTTTCAAAACTAGTCTCTGAAACCGGACTTTAGTCACTAGCTTGCAGATGCCTATTAGAGGTGTGCACATGTTCCTTGACAGAAGCAATTATGTAAGAGCTTAGTATAATTAGAGATTCTGTTACAGGAGAGCCTCACACCCCTCAGAAAATCATAAAATGATCGTTGTAAATGACTATTATTACTCACTTGGAGTTTTTTTTATTTTACATCAATATAAAATAAACCGTAATTATACTGAAATTTAATTATTGAATAGAAATTAAATTATTAAAGCAACTGAAAATGATACAACACTGAATACTTCTTTTCCTCTTCTGTTCCTGTCATTCATCTTTCTTAATACTCATTTCTTATAAACTGTCAACTTTGCATCAATGGTTTTGGATTCAGCAAAAATAATTGATTTCTGCCTTCAACACTTATTACTGCTTATAAGAGCTAGTAACTGCTAATATATTTGTTATGCATTCAGAAAAAGTGACTAGAGGCAGGTGATTGCATACAAGAGATTTACAGACCATAAAGCTGTCCATACCTGAAGGCATGTCTTATTTCACAGTAAAACATTAAAATGGGGTCAGAAACAAATATGCAGCATTACAACTGTAAATGGCATGCAGTGCATGAAATGCCCTCCACTCCAGATGGCAATGTCACTGAAGACATTGGATCAAGGTGCTTTTTAAATCACAGTTGATTTACAGCTCTCTCGCCTTCCAATCCATTCTGTTAATTGGCTGCTGTGCGCCTGTGTATACCCATAAAGAAAAATCTATTTTAAAAAGAGCCTATGAATCAGAGCCTCGTCTTATGGTGCCCCCCCCACCCGCCCCCCCATTTAACTTTGTAACAAATAGTCAGTCAGATAATTGAAAAACAGGTTTCCTCCTGCAATCGGTTGATCTGCAGCTCAAAATTGCTACAAATTTGAATCAAATTTAGAAAGGAAGGCTGGTTGACTTCCTTTCTAAATTTGAAATGAGAAGACATAGCACAGATAAAGTCAAAGAAATTATGGGCATTGCATCCTCATTTACTGAAGGTTTTTCTGGCATATTAACTTCATTTACAGTTTTAATTGTGTTACAGTTGTAATTAATTGAAATCTGCATCACACCAAATTCTAACATCAATAAAATTTGGGATTGAACAATGTAAACTAACAAAAAAGATGTGGGATTTCTCTCCACAAAAACCATTACACTGAAATTTTGCCCATGGTTTATTACATTTTTAGGGATATTTCATGGTGGCATATTTTTGTATTGCAGAGTTTACGTTGCCTCTCCTCTGTCTTAATAGAAAATACGATTGCTTCTTGACAAAGGTAAAAGTAGGTAAGTCCAAACACCACACAACTAGATTGCACCTTTATTCAGTTTGTCCTTCAGAAGCACCATGTCCCACATAAATCCATGCCTTTTCCTGCAGAAGTAAAGCACCAGAGACCTCTCAGCTGGGTAATGAGAAGGGTGGAGGATAGAGGAGATAAGATACTCATAGTGTTGAAGCTGGGTAGACACACAGACTGGCAGGATAACTGTGCTATGATGGATGATGAGGTGGGGCACTATGCCGTTTAGCTAATGAGAAGGGAATTTATGGTTACACTTACAGTATAGGATCAATGGGCCATACTTTTAGTGGGGCAGGAGCAATGTCCAAGCAGTGGGATAATGTCAGCTAACAAGATCAGGTCACAAATCTGTCTGCATCTCCGATGAATGGGCGGTGCAGGACCTTTGGGGTCCAATAACAGCTCTATAGTGGAATTGCATGTGCCAACAGGCTCTATCCATTTGATGGCATGAAAATACTCCTAATGGTACATAACATACATAACATGCATCCAAAAATTGATTTTCTTCTTACCACAGCGTAGCTAGTTAGTTAAAGATTCCTTCAGGTAGACCGACTGCTGCCGCCCAAACATTATGATAACAAGAGAATTCCATCACTTGGCTTCATGCATAGAACACGTATGAGTAACTACCACTAGGGGTATATTTGCCTGTCAAGAGAAAATGATTTCTGAAACTTTCAAGGATTGTTCAATTTCTTATATGTACCAGTTATTTAAATGCTTCAAAACATCACTCAATGCAAAAAGTGGTGTGATTTTTGTATTTTTAATGGAATGTATATTAACGAAGCCAAAACATTAAAAAAAGATTTTCTTCCTTTCTTCTCCTTTTTCTCACAAAGGCATACAATGCAGGATTTTTTAGCCTGTCTGTGGGCCTGTGTTTACAATCAAAGAAGTCTCCTCCTCTGCCTTCGATCCCGCCCACTCACCTTGAATTCCCCACCTAACGTAGCTAGCTGGAGAGCAAGAGGTAATGTTAGTACTGTGAAAAAAGTGACCGTGTGTGACAGTAAGAATGCAAATTTGATTATAGCTAAATTGATTCCATTATGTTGAACGTAATATTGGTTTTATCGTTGGGACTTTTTAAAACATTTCAGACCCTCGAGAAACTCCTTATTTTCACTAGCTTCACACTGCGGGTGAACATTACTTACAGGTCCAACAGAAAACAAGCTAACTCCGCATCGCTTTGCAACCCCTTGGCGAACTTCAGCTGACACCACCGATAAAATAAAGCATTAATATTATCCGGTTGGCACAATGACATGTACAAATAATTTGAAAACCGGATATTCCGGTCAAAAACTGGATGTCTGGCAACCCTGGCTGGATAGCAAGAGATAACATTACTTACAGGTCCAATAGAAAACAAGCTAACTCCACATCACGTTTTAACCGCTTTGTGAACTTCAGCTGACATTACAGACGAAAAGCAATTCCAAGGTTCACTCCAGTTCTTTGACGAGCCCTGTCGGATTGTCTTTTTGCTTTGCTGTATCTGGGCAGCTTCACTGGCTAGCTAGCTAGCAACAAACACTATGATTTAAGAGTGATCCCAAACCACAGGCTCTGTAGTCACGCAAATTCAGTAAAAGTGCGCAAAGACAGAGATTTCCACTGCATCATAGATATCCAATAGCATGGTATTTTCATAATATTTTCAAGATAAAAACCCTGCATATTATGCCTTTAAATGGATCATGTCATGCCCTTTGTCATTTTAGTTCAGCAAGAGCAAGTGAGATTCAGGATCCAGGAATCATCCATTGAAAGTGTTTTGTAATTATTTTACTTTCCTAGAATAAGGTATAATATGTTGTTCCCTCCTTTTTTATTTGAATTATTTCTGATTACCTTCACTGGGATTTTGGGGCTATAATGTGCAGTGGTAAACATTCCCTTGTGTTTTTCACAAATGTGGAATGTCATCCTTTTAGTTGTGTCTCCTGATCAACGTGCATCACCTTTCTGTAATTTAACCAATACACAGTGAAACTACCATTCTGAGAAGGGTGTGACACACCCCTCAGCTCTGTTTGTAGTTAACTGCTGTTATGCATAGTAACATCAGTGTTGTTTTGTTCAAACTCAACTGTACATGCAAATCCGAAGGGCAGTTGATCTGAGCAAAATTTCCTGCTCGCTCTCTATAAGCCACTGGCTGTACAAAATGAGAAATAAGGAGAGTTAAACCCAATTTGTCGCTAGGATAGAGGAGTGCTCTGGGCTGAAATCAATGATAGCCTGCCATGTTTTTCCTCTTCTCATTAAAATATTCACTCAATTCAGGCACTTGATATTTTAACCCAATAGTCCCTTCTCTTTTTCCCCATTAAATACTGCAGGATGACTCAATACATTTTGAAGGAAAACTCATTTACATTTAATTAAAGAACAATCTAGACATTACAGAATATTCTTGTTTTTCCCCTCTCATTTTTCATGAAGCTTCTCCTCTGCACACACTCACATCACAGATGATCAGAGAAGGTACCTATAGTGCAACACCTCACCTAAAACTAAGGTTTCAATCAACCATACTCTGCTCTCCAGTGCTGTCACTTCATTTTTCTACAAATATTTATACTACTTCAACACTGAAAAATCTCATGGAATCATTCCAAATATTAAACAGAAGCACATGGTACTTTTTAGGCATTTATATTGAAAATGCTGGAGTCAAATTTCCCAAGCTAGGAAAGGCCAAACCTTGTAAGGCATTAAAGTGGCCCTTTTTTACATTAGGGAGTTTGATTTTAAGACCTGACTGCACAAACAATACACTTGAAAGCTACAAAGAGTATGGGGCCTCTCATGTAAAGGTGTGTCATATTTTTCATTTCCTGAAAAGAATAATACGGGGAATGTTTTTCCCTTTTGAAAACGTAGTCCCAAGGCCAAGATCAATCTTCAAACAGGTACTTATACCTCTATTACATCATCAAGCTTAAACATGTGAAAAAATATTGAATGCATTTAAAACACTATTGAGATGTGTCTTTGTTCATTGTGGTTGTTTGTCCGGTAGCTGTTATTTGTTGAAAGGGTTCAATCAAGCAGGACACAAGTCATCTCATGACACCCACTAACAGCCTGTCTTCAAACCGGATGCAGAACCATGAGCTGACACGAGGATCTAGCTAATTTAGTCAACAACTGATTTTATGTGGAGTGAAAGGAAACAAATCCTGTATAATATCCACCCTGCCCTCCTCTTCCTCCCAAAAAACAAATTATTTATTAATAGTTTAAATTGGTGGCATATGGGGATAACTGTGCATTTCATCTTCAAAGTTCTTGGCTGAAGATCAGGGATTCACTTAAACCGGACAGACTGTAATATTACTACTGGCCACGACCAAGAGACTGATGGGAAAGAACATATATTCTGACAGTCCCACATCCCAGACCCTTGGCCTAAGTCTATTTTACATGTCCTACAATCCTCAGGCTCTCCACATCATAACAGAAGGTGTTTATGGCCCACTTCAGGAACCGATTAGTAGAGTGGGGAAACGCTGCCTAATTTTGAAAAAAAAAAAAAGCCTTCCTGCAAATTACAGTTATGTTTTATTTGTTTACTAGAAGTGTTCTGGAATAAGTAAAATCTTCACTGGTTTCTCAGAGGTAGAGATTATTTGGAATTACCCGTCCATATTTTTCTTTCCCTTGGCATTGGGGCAGAGTGCTTGTCCAGTTGACTGAGTGTGTTTTAGTTTGGGGAGAAGAGTGTTGAAAATCTTTAATCCAATACTGATGGCAGACTTGAGCTCATTTGCACTGCAGAGATTATAGATATACATACAGCATTTAAGACCTTGTCAGCTGACAAGGTCAGCTTCATTGTGAAATCAGCTGACAACTGATTGCATCAATAAAAGCTGTATTGTAAGGTTTAACTTGATCATTTGTGGGCAAGACAAAAACTGCATGTGACAGGCAGCACTGAAAATGTTATCTGTGAAAAAAATATGGGCCAGGTACTACACTGAAAGGATTTTTTTAAAATTATATGTTGTGGGATCACCTTCAAAGAATGATTTTTCATAAAAGCTTTATACCTTCTTCATAAGCAGTACATAACAACTTAAATATTTATAACAATATCTAGAAAAGGGCATATAGTATACTGATGTAGCAAATGGTATTACCATGACATACCATATGCCTATTTGAATTTACTGACATGACAAGGAGGTGATAGGTCAATAGATTGAGGTTTCTAATTAATCAAAAGCATGAAAAATGTTGAATGCAAAATATTTTCAGTTCAGCCAACAGACAAAGGAGACATTTAAATTAGTTACATTTGGCACTGATATCCGGAAGTCATTTTTGCAGAGTTGTCAGTGAGTGGAACAGCCTGCCAGGTCATGTGGTAATGGCAGAGGCCCTCTGGGAGTTCTAGCCCAGGCTTGACGCAGTGCTGTATGCTTGCTAGTGTAGGAAAATTAGCATATGGGCTAAAAAGCATGTTTTTAGCATTTCATATTCTTATTATAACTAATTCTGTTGGGAAGTTATAGCTTGCATGCATGACCAACCTCACTTTGCAGTACAAAGTCTACCATTTTCTTTTTGTGTATGCTGAGCTAAACACCTAGCAATATGATTGTCTTATTTAATTGCTATTTCCAGTTTCTTCCATTGGCTTCATGTACAGTGAGCTGAATAATGTTTGGGACAAAGATATATTTTTTCTTGATTTGGCTCTTTACTAAACAAATCTATATAATAATCAAACCATTCACATGTGGTAAAAGTGCACACTCACAGCTTTTATTTAAGGGTTTTTATACATAGCCCCCACCCCGTTTCAGAGAAACACAATGTTTGGGACATATTAATGTTATGTAAATGGGAGTAGTGATGTTTAGTAGTTTGTCGCATATCCTTTGCATGCAATGACTGTTTGAAGTGGGTGTGGTCACTGAGCCTGTGGTTTGGGATCACATCAGGAGTGTTTGTTGCTAGCTAGTTAGCTGCTGCAATGGCCCAGATACAGCGAAACAAAAAGACCAGCCGATAGGGCTCGTTCAATCACTGGAGTGAACCGTGGAATTGCTTTTCCTTAGTGGTGTCAGCTGAAGTTCACCAAGAGGCAAAAAAGCAATGTGGAGTTAGCATGTTTTCTATTGGACCTGTAAGTAAGTTCTCATGCTATCCAACCAGGGTTGTCAGACATCTGGATTTTGACTGGAATGTCTGGTTTTCAAATTATTTGTACACGTAATGGTCCTAACCGGTCAATGTAATGTTTGGTTATTTCAATTTCTAATGAAATCACGTATCTGGGTCAAGTATGCAGGGGCGAGTGGGCAGAGTTGAAGATGGGCAAGGGGACTTCTTGATTGTAAACAAAGGACCGCAGTAAGGCCAAAATAAATCATGTAAAGTCTGATTTTAATAAAATCTGAGAATCTGCACTTTAACCACATGTGAATTGTTTGATTACAAATTTAAAATTGTGTACAGAGCCATATCAAGAAAAAAATATGTCTTTGTTCCAAACATTAATGAGCTCACTGTATTTCTGTGCATGTTCCTAGCACTATAATATTTAGAGGTGGAATGTGTGGAAAGCATTATTAAAAACATAAATATAAACCATAAAATATTCCACAAGTGTAACAGTCTCTACTCTAGGCTCAAGCCCCTAATTCACAGTTACATGGGAAACCCCAGTATTGTTCTTCACAATTAACACTACCAGTGTCACACTGTAAAATACCTACAAGTAGCATTCTTTTAGTTCCATGTGGAAAAAGTAAACACCGTGCATGATTTGGCTACAGTTTGTCTGTTCACCACACATTTTTCTCACATGATGTAATTATAATAATAATTCGGCATCCTGAGAAACTCGTTCTACCGAGGTGTCATCATCGTTTGGGTGCCTGAAACTCCAGAAAAACAGTAAAAATCTAGGTCCACAGCAAGTACAATTTCATCTGCCTTGCCTCCATCTGCAAATTGTTTACTGAATACATATCTCTCTTTCAATGCCATTGAGGAACAAAGTGTGCCAGATACAAAATATCAGATTATTTAAATAATTTTTTGTTTATGATGTCTAAGTGCTTTTATCGAGAAAGCAAAGGTTTTACCATTTATAGCCACGGACACTTTTTTTGAGAGTTTGAACTTCATCAAGTCCATTTCTCAGGAACACTTTCCCACGAATTCCAATGGGAAAAAAAATTAAATAAATACAAGCATGTCCTACACGCGTCTTATAATTGCTGCAAATTTTTCATTTAAAATAATTTATGTTATGCAACAACGGGGGACTTCGTTGTGCTTAAAACACGTTTACTTCTTTAAAATAGAGAAAGTACAAATACTCACACAATCACACTTTAGGGGAAATTCTAAAGTCATTCAGGCAAAAATATGTAGTCATTGAAAGGTGTATAACATAAATACACAGGAATGTGACTGATGTGCCTATGTGGTCAGGAGGTGCCCCATCCCTTATCAAGGTAGCGAGAGATGTGCCAGAGGTGTGCCTTCTGACGGCTGGGGTGTGTAAAGCCATCAGGACACAGTTTATTCACTTTTCAGGAGTGCAGCTTTGCTCGAACCATCTGTCCTCATTTGAGGTGACCTCCTGACCCATCACATCTTCAGTCTAACACACTATACCCAGCTGTCCTTCTTGTCCTCCTAGCACAAACACAGAAATGCTATTTTCAGGTAAGCTAATCAATTTGAGATCTAATTAATCTGCTAACTCTTGTTTAAACAAAAAATAAAATCTATGATGTTTCTTCTCTCTGTTACTATATTACTTCATTAGTCTTTCTTCATTTCTTCTTTTCACTAAAGATTCATGTAACAGATAGGGTAATTTTTCACCTTACATGTGAACAGGTCGTCTGTAGGCTGGCCTAATGAAAGTAATTCTTCAGTGGGTGACTCACCTTAACAAAGAAATGTAATTTGATCATATTTTAATGTATCCAAATAATGGTTTTAAATGATTTCACACTTTTAAAGGCTAAACATTTGAGCAAAAGCTAAGTATTGTTTTTAAAAACAAGACAGAACAGGCAGAAATTGTCTGCTGCTCGAGGTGTATTTAAAACAGGCACATAAAACAGGCCATGGGGGGGAGGGGGGGGGGGGGACATCGAGCTAGAGCGCATTTTCGTAATATAGTGATGTGGTCAATATCTGTATTTGAGTCCAGACCATGCAATTTCCAGCTAAGGCCGGCAGGACCACATGCACAGAATTTACACATAATTGGCTACAGTGTTGACAAAAAAAGTGATAGCTCCAACTGGCATGCGTCTAGTCACCTCGTTGTACATAACGGACTCCTCTGGACAATAGGCCACCTGAAATATTGCTTTAGACAGTCAAGATTATGGATGTTTTCCAAGCAACTGGATAATGTCTAAGGTCATGGTCACACATGGATTTCAATGGTAGCAATTACCTGTCCAACCACATGTTTTTCAAATATCTGATGTAATCATCAAACTATATTCTATGGCTATGGGAAATGGATGAAGTTACTTGGCTTCCTTAAAATGGTGGTTAAATGTTAATATGCTTAACTCTGCCTCCAGGGCTCAAATTATTTCACAGTCCTGCAGTCAGCAGGCTTGAAACTTTGATGTTGCACAGTATAAGTAGTGATTGCTGCATTCATGATAAAATGTATACCATGATATTACCTTCACAATCCAATGCTGTATAAACATACCACTTTCTCAATGGCACTTAAAGGATATATGCTAATTGAAAAAAATGAATAAGCCCATCAATGATACACATTCTGTATGAATTATCATTATCGCATTGCTAGAAGTTACAATCTCGAAGATTTCCGTTTCATTCTCTTTGGCGGTACCAATGGCGAGAAGCGGTAATTGCAGGTGTGTTTTTGGACCTCGCTTCCCATAGACCCAACCGGATCCAACCAGTGTCGCCTGTGTGACGTCAGTCAGTTGGCACCAGGGCCACACCAACTATTACACTTATTATTTACTGAATAAAAAATGGTTGTTACACAAGTAACGTTATGTACTCATTCATTGTCTAACATTAGGCTAACTTAAGCTGTCTTTACACTGCCGAGCCGGGTTAAAATGCTGTAGCAGACCTGGGGTAGAATTAGTGATGATCAATTTCCACAAACGTTCTTTATCCTTTTGCCCGGTATGAACATCTTTACAGCCATTCGTGGGAGAAGAATTCGTGGGATACGCTGTGGCTCGTGCAAGTATGTATCTCGTGCAAAATAAACAGTCTTTTTCGTGAATGATTGTTGTGTGATATTTTTGAAACAACTGCCTTGTTGTTTCTGGTTGCTAGCTAAACTGTTTGAGAATAAAGCTGAGCTGGGTGTTAAATTAGCAATCAGAATAAGAAGAATAAAACAAAAACAAAGGAGATTTCATCAAAAAAGTGCATCAAGGCTGAAGGAACATATGAGGAAGCGTAATAAAATAATAACAATGCTAATCCATACTGCCATATTCTTTTATTTAGTTTTCTCCAGCTTAACCATCTTTACACAGAAATCAGTCCCGGCTCTGCTCCACCTATACCCCGGCTTTATTCCGATCAATATATTGATGAACTCGATGGCAGTGTAAATAACGGTAACGTTAAGGCCAGTTCAGAGCAGTGATTCCCAACGAGACGAAACGGTTTTAGAATGTTGCAGAGAAAATTGCGAACTGTTTAGTTGCAGAGCATCTGAAGCCGTTGCCTGGGGTATCAAAAGACCCACTTTGTCAAATCGCCAAGTGCAGTTTCTAAGTGTGTTATATGTGACGTTTGTGTGAGATGAAGCGTACCTAGAGAAACTTTAAAAATTAGGAGGATTAAGCAAATTTCCCTACTAATTAACTCCAACAGTAGTTGTTAACATTTCACAAATAAAATGGTTCATGTGTGTAGTACCTTAAGCTGTCTTATTGGGGCTATGCTCAAATCGTTCCTGTGTCATTTTTGCATCTAAGTGGGTTTCATCTGACAGGCTAGGTGTTTTGTCTAGGTTTCTTGCTGTGTCTAAATTGTCCCACATGTTTGATACCTATAACAGATTGGTGTCTGTGTCTAGGGTTGGTTCTGCCTTCTGCCCTGTGTCTTCAGGGATTGGCTTTGACTTATCATGACCCACAACACCTAATCTGATAATATTTCTGAAAATAGATGACACATGAATGGCTGGAGAACATTAGTGTGCCACACCTTCCTTTTCATTTTCTGAAATCAATCTAATGGAGGGTGAATTGTACTCGTGTTTTCCTTTGTAATGTATCTTCTGCTTTGAAAAAGTCCTTGCGTTGATCCCTTTGATAGCGACTTCTTTCAGACCCCAAATGACTGCGAAGTGCACGATGGTAATTTTCAGCCAATTGAAATATGTATTCCATATGCTAGTAGCATTCACCTTGCCCCTGAACCTTCTACCTCAGACAAGGCCTAAGCAAAGAACCTGGGGAATGACTGCATAACAGCATTCGCCCTGCTCTGTTAAACATTCTTTCAACTGTAGTGCATCAGTGGACTTACAGCTTCTATTGCCTTCTCCTGCTCAAATGCCTTGCGAAATACAATATGCTACCAACAGAATTCAAATGAAAACAAATAATGAAAAGACTACATGGCCTCTAAAGAGTTATGGCTCTTTATTTTCTGATGAAAACATATGTACAGGGTATTTCATTGTTAATTTTTCATTCTGTTTTTAAGAACTATGTGTAAAATGAGTTGACTATAGTATCTGCAATAATGCTTCCTCAGGACAAAGTAAAAAATGTAATGCTGATCGATCAACGTAGATGTTTTTTTTTTTTTTTCCTTTCAAATTTTATGATTCAGTAAATGGGGGGTGGGGTGCAGATTTCGAAAATAGCTGCCAGTGAAAACAGAAAAGGAAAACAAAGAAAACAAAAACATAGCTCCAAGTTGAGCCTTTCTATCTCACATTCAGCAGCCTTGAAGTCTCTGTTCAACACCGGGCAGGTAAGCTGCTTGCCAGCCACAACAAAGGTTACACAAACAGTCCAAAAATAATAAAGTTGAACCCTAAAATGATCCAATCTGTTTCCCGCCGTCCGACCACATTGGCAGGAAATGAGGTGAAAGAAGACTCCCGACAGGTGAGGTGGAAGTTCTTTGCCCAGTCTGTCAGCACGCACACAGTTTGTCCTTCTCCACTAAGTCTTCCACACCCTCTTTTATACCCATCCCTGCTGATTAGTAATACTGCTCAGGTGTTCACAACGAGGCTGTCCACGAGGGTGCCTGGAGCCAAGTTGTCGGGTAGTATCTGCCTTCCAAGACCACGCCCCTTGCTCTGACACATATCATTATTTTTATTATTGTTGTTGTTGTTATTATTGTTGTTTTTCAATTATTATTATTTTATATAATGGACAACAGGTTTAAGATAAATAAACTAAACTAAAAAATAAAGTCTACAGGTAGGCCATAAGGAGATAATATTGTTACGACCCGTGTCCTAAGTTTTGTTTACATTTGTCTCTGTCACGTGTGTGTTTCATATTTCTGATTCATCACCTGATTTGTCGTTTCTGTCTCCAGTTACTTGGCTTCAAAAAGCCATCATTTGCCACTTACCAGAGAAGACTAGCACTTCAGACTTGTGCTTGGTGTGTTGTTTAAAGTGACTGCTTTGTTTGACTTAGTGTATTTGGCCCCATTTTTGTTTGATTCCGATTTCCGTCTAGCCCCTCTGGTTTTTTCGTGTATGACCACTGACTTCTTCCCTTTGAGTCCAATTCTTGTATTAGCCCTTCTAGTTTGTTTGCCTCATGATTTTTGTGTCTGACCATTCGCTCTCGCATTCAATTCCAATTCTCGTCTAGCCCCTTTCTTTGTTTGCTGATTGGATTTTATGTTTGACTATTCACTCGTTCTCCACCATGACTGCTGGTTTGCAGTGTATTTCCCTTACCCATTCCCCACTCATTTCCCTTATCATTCATCCTGTTATGGTCTGACCCTAGACCGGGGCATAACAGAATAAAAATCAAATGACATTTAAATTGTTGTTAGATGAATGGTCTCAATAAGTACTGCATGTGTTTCTGTCACACGCCAGTGTGTCACCCCTGGGCGGGAGATGTGGGAGTGCTGGGGAACATCATTGTCTGTCACATGGAGAGAGAGAGAGAGAGAGAGAGCACCCACACGAACACAAAATAAAATAAACTAAAATAACAAAGACAAAGCAAAGCAAAGCAGAACTGAGCGGAAACTTTTAGTTCCCCGCTCGAAGCTGGCCAGATGTTCACCTGGCCAGCTCCTCCCACTTTTCAGCGGCGGTTCACGTTTCCCCGTCTTTTTAAAAGAAACAAAACTGAAATTAAACAAAACTCAAATAAAGAAACTCACTCTTGGTGTGAGCTCCCGGACTCGGCCCGGACTGTGGAGATCTTTAAGCACCTGGGCTGATTAGCTAACGCAGCCCAGGTGTGTGTGCTCTCTCCACCAGCCGGCGCAACCGAGACCAATCCGCCTCTCCGGCGGACCGAATGCCACAATCTCCCTCAGCTGTGATGAAGAAAATAATAATGTTAATAGGAAAAGAAGTAAAATTCCCACTCAGCTACTGAGAAACACTACTGAATGACAAGCCTTCCAAAGCAAGTAGGCTAACCAGTTTTTATGTGTAGCTAATAGCTTGCTAACCACTAGCATGACTAACCAGAGGAAAGCTCCACCATTGTTTTTTACACCATTGTAATTTTAATAACAAAATGATAATTACTCCAATGCTGTAAATGCTATAACCTCCTCCTTCCATGACTTTCTTAAATATTTGGACATAAAATAAGTATTTTTAAATTTAAAAAATTGACTCAGTATAGTAGTACAGACAGTTTGTGCCATTTTCTTCACAAAACCCACCCGTCAGACAATAGACAACAAGTGCTTTTACCCAGGTGCAAACATGTTGCTGCCTACTCCAGCACACTTTGATAAGAATTTACTTATCAAGCGCGATTGAAATTGGATTAGTATTGATGAAATTTGACGTTAATGCTTTAATATCTCAACAACAGCAGGCCCCAGTGATTGTCATGTTAAAAATAAGGGATTTTTGTTATTTTGTACAGCTTCGAGTTAAACTCCTCAAACTTCCGGTTTTAGTAACGTTTTTTTTTATTTGAGTACAAATACAAAGAATTTTGTCGGCTGAACAAATACAGATACAAATACAAATAGTGGCGTCTCCCTCCACCCCTGCTAGCTGACTATCACAGGTTAACTGCGCAGCTGTGGGGCATTGACAAACTGCTTCCCTGTTATCAGGGTGATGTATTTTCCTGGCTTTTAATGGACACCAATATTTCGTTCCTGGTGATTAAGAGTCTGTCCCTTGTTAGAGACCCAGCATCTAATGGAAGTTTTATAATAATGTACCTATTAAAAGGTTTTCATTGCACAGGGTCATTACATTTTGATACCAGGTCTGCACAGCAACCTAAATGCTGCAAATGTATGGGTGAGTTTGATTTATATTTTATGCCTGATTTGATGCTCAGTTTTAGTATAACAACTGAGACTGCATTGTTGATGTTTATCACTTAAATGCTTGCTGTCATGTCAGAATTGCTTGGCTGTTCATGCTGGAGAGCTATTATTCAAGTCTCCAACTTTGACATCAAACTGAGCAGACTTGTTGTCTTTGATTGTTTGTAAGAAATTAAGACTGAAGGTAACAATTAGCCTATATTTCTGTGGTGCTGGAGGTTGGTATCTACTGTTTGAAACATGATGCATCCTGTGAATAAGTATATTTTCAATTACTCCGTTTAAACACAAATATTTAATCTCCCCAAGAAATCTAATATCATATTAATTATGCTGCTGTTTCAGCATACAGCATATGCTGTATACTGAAACAGTTTGGCATCATAGTAATTTCCTGGGCCTCCCACGAATTTGAAACTTCACAAGTCAATCAAATTTTCTTTCCGTAGTTTGTGTTAGTATACATGCGGCTGAATTCTGGGTGAGTTGCAAATGGTCAATATACTACCTTGGCAGTGAAAAGAGTGTTACAGTAGTCAAGTCAACTCGTAATACATACATAAACTAATTTCTTTGCATCAGGTAGAAGTAGTAATAGTCTCACTCTGGCTCTGTTTCTTTTTTTTATACTTTTAACTTTTTTAACTTCCCAATTATAGAATGCCCAATAATTATGAAACAAATTTTTGGAAGAAAAATGTATAATTTCTGGCTGATTCCATTGAATCATTAAGTACACCTGACTGTAAAAGGACACACAAACTGGTGAGTTCAAAGGAAGCTTTTCTTCAAATAATTTTGCCACTTTGTTAAAGACACAACTAAAAGTCCTGGAGGAAGAACCAGAGTAATGTAAAATGGTCATGGCTCACTACTACAGTACAGTGCTTAGATTGCCTCCTTAAATAGTAGCAGGCCCAGGAAAGACAGGATGTATTCAAGCAGGGTTGTGTATACCAGTGAGGACCTGAATAATATTCTTTTGTGGAAGCACGAAATTTATGGCAGAACTGGGAGAGTCATAGGAAGAAGACACCTGCGGTTTACTACAAGCTTGTCTATTCACCATTTATAAATACACTGTCTCTCGGAAACCTGTGTCTGAATGTACCCATTCTGTCCAAGAGTGGTTCAAACACATGGATCAAAATGAACTTCAGAAAGCGTTTGGACTTTTGGACTCGGATAGCCACCCCCACCCCATTCCCAAAACTCAAATTCAATATTCACAGCACGTGTCTCCACTTAAATATACCATGCCACTGCAAGCTCCCCCACGATATCGAAGCACTTTACTCAACCAATAAAAACATTGGATCTCTGTTAAATCAAGACATGGAACTGTCGTAAATGTACTCTGGATATAATTTGTGAGTGTCAAAGGTAACACAATTCAGAATTTTCCAATTAAACAATATTCACAAGGAGCTCTGCATTATTGTACATCGTGTGTTCTGAGTATATTGATATTTTATTTGACCGAAAATGGGAAGGGACTGGGGGAAGGGTCACATCTGGGGAGGGGTGAGAGGAATAACTGGACACTGGGGCTCTCAAAAAAAAGAACAAAGTTGATTCCAAGAGTAGAGTAGAAATTTAAAATTCATCTGCAGGTGGTAGACAAGAAAGATCAAGAGGGGCTAAAGCCTTTGTGTATGATAACTGCTACTTTTACAGGCATGGTCAGAAATTATATGTCTTTATTTGCACAGATACTGCTTCATAGTGTGTTCTAGTGTTCTTCATATGTTCTGTATTTTTATAATGCTTAGAATGCTGATCAAGGCATATCAAGGCACCACAAGTGGGCTCTCATTATTCAGGCAGAGAACAGCAATGCAGCTCCACACTAAGTAAACAGCAATGATATAGACCCCCCATCAGCCCACCGCAGACAGAGGGATGTTGATTTTATGGGTGACAGAATGACCTCCAGACCATTGCGCATGAAGCTAACCGAGACAGAAAGAGAAAAATAGATCAATATCTGTAAGTGACCAGCTGCTCAGCGAGCATGCTGTTCTCCTGGGCGTGCCCATCTCCGCATGCACATTCTCATCTCAGAAAAGCATATTAGCGAAATGGGGGCACGGCAGTCTTCAGTGTCAAAACATGCGTACGTATCAATATCTTTGTGTCATTACAGGAAAGACCTGCATTTCACCCATCACCCAACCCCCCACTTCAATATGGGATGCATATTGCTAAAGGAGCATTTTCCTGAAAGCTTTCTCTGTATCAGAGATCCTCATTAATGAGATTACTGCTGGGGGCTGTGGGCACACTTGACCAAAGTGAGGTTTGCAGGGGCCCACTCAATGCATTTGGATGCCAAAGTACTTAGTGAAAAGCCATCAGTTGTGTAGCACTCGAGGACAAGTGATTGCCTTTATCTGACTTGAGGTGAGCAAATTCACAGCAGCCCCAACACCTGCTCTGGCACAGGCCCATAAAGAAGTCACAGAGAGGAGGAATGCTGGGCAGAGGAGAAATAGAAGCCCAGGATGAAAAGAAAGGACAAAAGAGGGCTATGATAAAACCAGAGAAGAAAGAGAGGACATATGCTAGATTGATTGCCAGAAAATTCTAAAATCATCTGCAGTGTCCATTTATGTACTTCCTGTTTTCCCAAGTGTGAGAGAGTCAGATCCAATCAGAGCTGCAGCATTATGAGGCTAAAAGAGAGAGGTGTGGATCTGCACAGCTGGAAGGATTTCGGTCTCTTTGACTTATCCATTGTTTCTCTGTATAATACATGCCCCCTGTCCTCACGGCCCTGGGATACAGCATTACATCTTGTCTGAATTCACAGATTATATCAATATGACATCAGGTTTCTATCACTCTATACCTGTGTTCACCACAGGGATGATGGCATACATCGAAACCTGAGCCATCGCATTGATCAAATGAGAGCATGTGAACGCGTTATATTACAGACATGCACTCTGTAATTTAACAACTAAAAGAATACAGCCCTGGCACAATCCAAGACTGCATGATGCATGCCATTACAGATTTTATGACACATCCAACATACAGTGTGCTATGAGACCAAGCTTCCTTGCTCCTGCAGCAAAATGAAACCCATCTTATATTCTCCTTGCAATAGAAGAATCAGAATTGAAAATATTTATTCTCTTCTCATCTCACCTGTCATCTCAGCTGCATAGCAGTCGCAAATTACAAAACAGCCATAGAGGTAGTCAAAATTAATTAATTTTCTTGCTTACACACTGTTTGCACGTAGCTTACTGTTTCCTGCCAGTTTTGCCTATGTTGTATAGTTTCTGAGCTACTAAAACTGATTGTATCTGCCTCTGGTTACTAAACACATCATTGGATCCAGTGCTCCTTAGATTCATTTAAAGCACACCATATACACTATTTGTGGTTCAAACTTGGAAATACAACTCATCTTAATGATTTTAGTCTCAAAGAATACATCGCATCACATCATCTAGTTTCGGCAATTGTTAAACATAATGGTGAAAATTATTTTTTAAAAGAATATTTTGAATGCTGTTCTGTACATGTTTATGGAATCAAATTGTAAATGGCATGAATACAAATATACATGAGGTAAAAATATCACTGAAAAGGGTTTCACCAAAGAATGTTATCATGGCATTTATGAGTAAGTATTTCCCCCACACCTGCTTCCTGCTGGCTGTTTTTTGGAGTACAACTAGTTCCATAGAAAATGATACATTTTTGTTTACCAAATGACATTACCATTTAGAAATTTCCACATAAAAACATAGGGAAACTGAAGGCCTTTCTTACCGCTCTGGGAGGGGCATCAGACTAGTTCAGGAGAAGGGAAACTAATATGGAGAAGTGAGCTTCATGGTATCGTACATGGCAAATGGACAGAGCGGAACTTGAGAAGCATGGCATGATGTGCTAGCTAAGCTCATATGTTAAAATGAGGAAGACTGTCTCTAATGCACTTAATTTCTGCTAATGTACTAATGCTGTGGTTTGTTATTTGTGAATTCTGGTGTCAGCCAGCCCCTGGAAATGTGCAATCAATTTTTGCTTTCAGAAATTGGCCTGATTTCACACAAAAGACCCAGAGATCATTAGAGAGTGAAATTAATTCCAATAACTTATCCAGAGGATGATGTCAGTCTTCAAAATCAGGTGTGAAAGACTGCACCTAAATACATATCCACACCCATGTGCGCACGCACACACACAGGCACACACACACACACACTCCTCGTGAGTCTCTCTGCATAATGAGAGGATTAATAAACAGAAATAGACCGGGCATACTAAGATGAGCATAGAAAGCTTTGTGTGCAGTCCGGGTCCCGGGGGACCCGCGGCCGCCACTAAAAGCTCTCTTCTCAGATTGATCCGGGGGCTCAGATTGCTGGAGGAACAATGTCTCCTGCTCAGCCAATGACTGCGTGCTGCAGACCTTGCTCTCCCTGCAAGGCAAGAGGGCTGCCATCCACACCTGTGGCAGGTGAGCCTACGAATGTCCCAGATCCTCCCTCCAGAAGTGTCCCTGGGGTGGGTTTCTACCCGCGCCGTGATCTGTTCTCCCATACTTCAGAGAAACTAGACCTCCTCCGGCAACAAAGATTTACAACTGTGGTCAACTGGTAACTGGAAAATTACGAGGAACACCTCTCCCATCTCAGTTCCACCATGATGGTAAAAAATCACTTAGGGGAATGGCAGGTGTGTAAAGGGAATATTTAAATGATTATGACTAGGATACAAGGCAGGTTAACAAAAGCATGTTTTAATCAGCCGGGTTATACAGCATTATGGGAAAGAGTGGACCTATGAAGACACAGTGTCTGTTCTGAGGATACTTAAAAAAAACTGCTTTCAATCTGATATGAAAAGTAGATTTGTTTTCAAAGGTTAACATCTGCACACAAGTGGATTGAACTGCCCAGAGAACCGTAATGTGATTTCTCCACCTCAGGACACCCATCTTATTACATACTAGCCATTCCCAGCCTGGGGTGTTTGTTTGGCCTAGTCTGGGTAGTTGTGAGGCCTTCCTGCTGGAGCCATATTAATGTAAGCTTCCTAAACTGCCATGGAGGCATGACGATGCCAAGGGCAGGCGGAGCTCGTACAGGAAGGAGGTAATCACTGCTCTGCTTATGATGAGTGATGGGATCAGAAACGTTGCATCCCTAACTGAAATTCCTATTTCTGCTCTTGTAGTTCTGCAGATCTCTGAGCCACTAAAGATATGGCTTTCCTACTAGTGACTGAAAAAATTTATTCCAAGACCAGCCCCCCCCCCCCCCCCCCCCCCCCCACCTGCTGATACTCACAGGCATGGAGGTAAAAAGCCAGATGCTGACAAGCCCCTCTTAAACCTTCCCCTGTCACAGCATTGTTGACTTTCTCTCTGTGAAGCCTCGCTCATCTGCCCAAAGGGGAAGGGATTGGAAACAGCTGTAGAGACGTTTACAATGCTATTTCATTTTTCAATCATTATGGATGAACGCCCCCGGAACCTTGCCTGAATCGTGCAGTCTCGGTTGGCCAGAGTCCAGTGGGTGTGTTCTCATTCTCTTCCATAAGAGGGTTTTTACATGAGTTAGCATTAATACTTCTGACCTGACGCTGCCAATTGTAAGTTCGTCACTGGCCTCAAACCTTACATGTAAAGCCAAGGGGAGGAATTATGAATTCTGACCCCACCCCCTCCTGCCATCATACAGGCTTTCTATAGAGCACATTTCTCTACCTGCTCCCAGGATGCAGGTAGCTAGTGCACCTTTCTCTTCACAGTAGCTAATGAGGAGCTTGTGTGTGCTTTTGATCTAGCATCTGGACACTTTTGACCCCATATTGCACCAGAGACATGTTGTAATACACAGAAGAACTAACCCACAAAACTTAACCTCTGCATCCCACACAAGAAAAATAAAATAAATACCCAGCAGTCCTTCTACATACATGGAACAGGAATTTCAAATTCAATAAATAAATTAAAAAACTGCTGTGGGACTTGAGAAAATGCAATGCCATAGTCACTGCTTCTCTGTGGCCAGTCCGTGGCAGTGGACCGGGCAATAAATTGTGTGTCAAAGATATGCATCTAGATAAGATGGCACAGATTTTCCACTATTAGGAAACCTGGCCACTACATGGAAAATGAATTACATGGGCAGAGAGCCCACAGTAAGGCCATTATTATGACGCATCTTTGAATAGATAGAGGAAGACCAGAGCAATTAAGGAGGCAATTTTGGAAGCGTGTTCTCTGCAGACATTCTATACTTTTTCATCTTGTTTTTAATCCAGGAACCATAGGACAAAATGGTTTTGGCAGGGAGCTTTTCAATCCTTTCAGTTTTCTAATCACTTTAAGAACTTCCTGGCTGGCTGACAAGACTGCAAGCAGGGTCCAACAGCTTGAGGAGGAAGTCGATGGACTCTCAGTAACTAATGTGTGCCACCTGTGCTTTTGTATTCACCAGGGTAAATTGTTGATTTTAGTCTTAGGTTCTAGGAAATATATTTTATGCTTGCCAGTCTTGCTAAACTTTCTTGAATATCAGCCATTAGACAAGTGTGCAGACACTACATCCACTCACCTAAAACATCTAAAAGAAGAATAGGTTTACAGTCGTTGCAGTTGTGAATAGCCCTGTCCATCCTTTCCTCAATGAAATACAGGCAGGCTATCCCTTTGTTAATTTACTTTGTTTCAGGATTTTCATATATATATATATATATATATATATATATATATATACATACTTACATACAGGTGACAAATGAAAGGAAAAATATATATAAAGTGTCTTAGTAAGGTATAGCATAAGATAGCATAACAGAGCCTTACTGTAGGGGGCAAGCATTCATGTCTGTACCATTCTCTTGGTGCATGCCACACATGCACTCACCCACTGGTAGAAAATATGGTGAAAGATGGCTCATCTAACCATATCACTTTTTTCCACATCTGTGAAGACCAGTGCCTATGGTTTTTTGAACTCTCAAATGTACATTTGGCTTTGTAATGAGGGGTTTATGTACTGCAACCCTACTATAAAATCCTTCTCTTCACAGTTGTCGATGGACTGTTCTCGCTGACACAGTCTGATCACGTCCTGCATTGACATTTTCAGTCATCTGAGGAAGAGTTGCTCTTCTGTTTTTCCTTACATATCACACTAATGCATGAGCATCACAGTCATCGAATGTGTGCTTTCAACCACAAGTTGAACACCAATATTGAACACATTATGCAAAACCTTACTAATGTCTTACAAAATAATTCATTAATTCACAATACATCCCACTACTATCACCATGTGTGACTGCTGGTATGATGTTACTGCTGTGAAATGGTGCATTTGCTTTATGCCAGATATCTTCGGGTTCAACTTTTGACTCATCAGTCCATAGAACATTATCCCAAAAGGCTTGGGGATCATGTTTTTTTTTTTGTTTTGTTTTGTTTTTGCAAATGTGAGACGAGCATTGATGTTTCTCTTGGTTCGCACTGGTCTCCACTACTCTCCCATAAATCCCATTTTTGGCAAGTCTCTTTCTTGTTGTGGAGTCATGAATGCTGACCTTAGCTGAGGCTAGAGAGGCCTGCAGTTCTTTGGATGTTCTTATGAAATCTTTTGTGACTTCCAGGATGTCACTGCACCATTGAAGAAATTTTGGCAGGCTGACCACTCCTGGGGAAATTCACCACTCTTACACATCTTCTCCATTTACAGATAATGGTGCTCACTGGTTCGGTGGAGTACCAGAGCCTTAGAAATAGCTTTGTAACCCTTTCCAGACTGATATATTTCACCAACTTTTTTCCTCATCTCTTCTGGAATTGATCGTGGTATAGTGTGCTTGTTGTAACTTTGGCAACTTCACTCTGATGGTAAGATTCAGTATGAGTGAGTTTTATATTCAACAGGGCTAGCCTGGCTGTGTTCAATCAGCTGAGGGTAATTAATAATAAAATTTAGCTAATTGGTTGATTGGGTAACTAAGGGGGCAATTTCTTTTTTGCATGGGTGATATGGGTGTTTGATAACCTTCATAAAATAAATGCAATAACACTTTATAAAATGTGCTTTGTGTTAACTCAACTTCCCGTTGTTTAATGTTACATTTTGTCTAAAGATCTGAAACCATTCAGTGTGTCAAATATGCAATAACAGAGGAAATTATTTTTCATGGCAATATATATTTCAGGAGAAAATCTAGTGTTTCAACAAAACTGCAGCAATGTACCATTAATTATGCATGGACTTCCCATTAGGAAGAAACACAAAGACTTCCAACCCTTGCTTTTGACTGTATGCTTATTTTGAAAATTGCTGGTGTCAGGGGAGCTGAAGTATTACCGCATGTAGCGATATGATAATTTTATGTGTGTACACTTGCTTTGTTCCTCAGTTCAGCATGTTTAGGCTGACCGGATGTCCTCTTTTCCCCGAATATTTCTTCTTTCTAGAACCAAAAATATCTGTCCAGGCAGGATTTTAAATTCCTAAAAATGTCTAGTTAGGTTCTGCTTGTTCAATTGATGTATGAACAAACAAACAGTCTAGTTCATAAAGCCTGCTCACCTCTCTCTTTTTTGTCTCAGTACATGTACTCTGTGCAATGACAATAAAGTTGAATCTAATCTAATCTAATTTAATTGAAATCCAGTATATGGACACCATAAACATGCTGAACTGGAGGCGGCATTGCATAAAATGTTAATTAAATTAATACAAATAAACCTTTTTTTCTAACATGTTTTGCATTTCCAATCCTTGTTTAAACTATACTGTTGGTGGAGCAAAATGTGTCCTTTCATCTTACACAGTGTATACTGTATGTCTTTTCTCTTTTCCACCTGACTCTACCTGAAAGAATTAGATGTTACTGTGATAAAGTTCCCCTATTATACTATTTTTTTGCAATTTCATATTATTCCACAAGGTCTAGGAAAAAATATTGCGATACATTTTTTAATATATATATAAATCCAGTGAGTTTCTACATGTTTTTTTCTCATGCTCAGCATTAAAAGACAGGAGCACCCCACCCATCTCCAGTCCACACTCTCGCGTGGGAAAAGCGAACAAACCAACATGGCTTTCGTAACTCAACCAGTGCACCACATATGTTTGAGCCAGAGTCGGGTCTCAAATTTAAAGCCAAGGAGGAAAACCAGAGGCCAGTTCAAGAATCAAGGGCCCTGCAGGAACTGTCCAAATGGTAAGCTTTATATATCTAAGCACAAACTATAGGTTGCCTATCTAGTTACTTAGCTAGAGAGCTGTAAAGCACATTGGCAGCTTATGTCCAAGCTCTTACTATTACAGCTTTTTATGGTAGCAGCTGGAAGGATTAATATTGCCCTGACAAAACACATTGAATGTGGCCATTTTTTCTAGTGATGTTTGAAATCTCTCTTGCTTGTTTATAATTATCTTCTGTGGACATAGATGCTAAGACATTAAAAGGCGGTGGTACCTCGTTCTTAGAAGAGGCTGACCAAGGGCAGGTTATGCAAATTACGTAATTAAAAATGACTGACTGTTTTCACAGGAACTCAGCTGTGATATAACAGGTGCAAATTCTTAACTACTTCTTAACGACCGTTTAGCCTGGTGATTTTTTAAATTTTTTAATTACAAAAAAGAAATAAAAAGTAGAATTGAGTTCATATTTCACCCACACATAAGTATCATGCCCCACTGCACAATCAATGCCAAAACTAGGTAGAGTAAGCTCTGATTTCTAAGATATGTTAAATATGTTAAACACCACAGAAGCAGTGGTGCTGAGAGTGTGCAGCAGAGAGGAGGTTTACAAGGCCTGCTGTTGCTTTTAAGACCAGTCTTCACTTTTCTGGCTCCGAGTTTCCCCGTATCCTCAAGCCAGACTAGTACAGATGGATCTAATAAGGGCCAATAAACATCCCCAAATCAAATCACTTCACAGAAAACCAAGGCAGGGAGCAGGAGAGGAAAAAACTTCCACAAGATCACAAAAACGTTCACATCTCGCAGGGCAGACAGCATAACAGCCTGCAGAGCTGGCACGGATCCCATTATCAACAGTCTGAGGTGTGGGGTAGAGATACTTCTTCTTTCAGCCTTAGGGGCACATAATGACCAGTTTGCCAAGGTCAGAAATTAGGGTGTCACCCAAACAGAGACTCGGGAGCCAAATAGGGGTCAGGCCTTGTACTTAATTCCCAAAATCAGATTTTAGTTTTGTCTTGCTGACAACAACATTATAATCTTTTTATTATAATATGATGACTCAGATTACATGGGAGTGACCACAGGGCCTCAATATACAATAATTTTAAAATAAAATATTGCTTTGTACTTTACCTGTGCAGCTTAGTTATTCAGACTGCTAACTAAGCCATTTGTAATCAAGAGCATCATTACTATATAAGGGCCCATATTCATTTCAGTCTTCACTAGCAATGGCCAGCTTGGTTTGTCCAGTTTTGACATAAATCTACCTTTGACCATGTGTGTCCCTTTCATATACAATGAGATGATATCTGAACTGAGCTAGAGACAAAATAGATCCTCTAGGGCAAAAATAAATAAAAACAGGTATTCATAGTCTAAAGAGTTCAAACCTAAACCTACAAATGAGCAGCTACTCCCATGAAGACCATGACCCCTTGGATGTTCCCTGGTCATAAGTTCTCCATTCCCCTGATAAGGAAGAGAATGGACACTTCTAAGATTCCAGAACCCAACCCCTGCCCTTCTCCTCTGTATTGTCTCCAGTCTGGAGTTCTGCTGGGGCTGAGTGCGGAGTGTCGGGTTGTGCTGGAGTATCAGCTATCAGGCCTGAAAACAGATCAAAGTCAGACAGTGAAAAGAGTGCGCTCCCCACCCCTACTCCAAATCTTCAAGGGGACAAAGGGGTAGAGCCCCAGCTCCCTTGGGGGCTGTAATGAGAGCAATTACCCCTGTGGACCAGAGTCAGTGGACAGCCACAGAAGCCCTGCGTGGGTGTCCATCGGGATGTCGAGCACCTTTAAAGGAACCCCAATCAGACTGGAAGGGTGTAAATGAGCATGATAATGTGTGTAAGGCAAATGCAAACAAACAGAACCCTCTCCTTTGAGCGCGTCAGACCCGTTGAGGCGTTTCATGTCCCTGCTTAAAACACAAATAATGACAACAATAAGGAGGGAAATGTCAGGAGTTCTGGAGAGCTGATCTGTGGTAGACGACTCACACTGACATTCTCACTCTGCTGAGACTGCCTCGTCACCCACAGCACAGTCCTCAGGACCAGGGCCCACATCAGCACAACATTTTTTTATCCTGGGCGGGCTGGGAAAAGCACAGGTGCACAGATTAGGCTAAGTACAAATCACGAAAGGTGAGTGCGCTGTGCTGAAAGAAGTTTAGCACCTTGAAACTTATCTGTGCCCTTTCTTCTGTTGTTGTTTCTCATTATTCCTTACTAATTTAAAAGTGGAGTCAGATGCAGCAGAGGCTGAGGGGTTTCACCACTGATGTCACTTTGCTCCAACACCATCACGTTTCCACGAACATCTCCACATGTGGTTCGCATCTCGTCACATTTTTTAACAAAATGTAAAGATATAAAGATATCATATCATCCACCATCAGTTCTTTAGTGATTCAAATGTAGTAATTATTGTCATTTTTAGGCTCAGCTTCAAAGGATATGGCTTTTCTTACTGCTTTTATCGACTTTTAATCATTATCTTCTTTCCTGCTGACTCTTGGCTGTTTACTATTATGGGGAAGATGTTAACTACAGTGAATACAAAGGTAGAGAGACTGCTTGTTTTAATTAATCAACTTTAGCTACATTGTATTACTTGTCAGTCAGCTACCTAGATGCACACCTAGCTAACAGTTAGCTCTGCTCACTGGAAAAGCACTTTAAGTGCAGGTCAACTTATGTAAGCTACCTACAGCTCTGAAATTAACACATTTAAATTATTTTGATGTGATAGCTAGCTCTCTGTACATGCATGAATATATGTTTAGTTTGCTGGATTACTAATTTAGCTACCATTCATGTAGTTCTGTACAGATGATGATACTGTACACAATAATTGGAGACAAGGCAAGAGGTTAGAGTAGACACTACAAAGGAAAACGGTGTCATACTGTATAAATGCTAGGAAGATAACGGAATAGTTAAAACGATAGGCGTTATAATGCTTTTAATTCTGCTTCAGGCCAACATTTGTTTGTAGTAGGGGACAGCGGGAAAATAACAAACAGTTTTCGTATTTTGGCTCAATTCTGGAAATATTACTTGAGAGATTAATCTTTTTTTTTTTTTTTTTAATAAAAATAACCTACATTCCTTGGCTATTATTACACACCACAATGAAATTTATGGGACATACCATTCACTAGCAATCTGACCGAAAGTACGGAGAATTAAAGCGGCGCAGGGTACATGTGACAGTCTTAATAGCTTTAAAAGTTAACACAAAGTAAGGCAATTTAATACATTTACATCATGTATGATACAAACATTCTTTAATTTTTTAAAATTCGATTTCTATGTTTCTCGTGGCCTACCTATATTGCAAAAAATCACAAGGCTGTACATTATTCTCCTGTTCCCGTCTAATGTCTGTTCGATCCAAACAGCTATTATTAGACGGTGACACATCACCACGTAGTCTAAAGTTAAAATTAAGTTAAATATATATGTACGAAGATTTTGGTCTCAGTTGAATAAATTCAATACATTGGTTAATTAATAGCCTACTGACAGTAGCAGAGGCGTCACTAGGGGGGTGCGGGGGTGCGGCCCACACCGGGTGACACCATCAGAGGTGGGTGACATCGAAATGACTGCCAATAATTTTTTGGTGCAGTGTTTTGTGTAGTGACGAGCAGTTTACTGCCGGTTGATTTAATTAGCGGTATTAATGTGATGAGAAGCACTTTGTCGTTTGAATGCATAACACACAATTCCTTTAGCTCACACCCGTCAGCACCTCCTCCCCCTCCCCCTCCCCCCCGACTAACTTGCAACAGCCGCCCCCCGTCGACGAACTTCCAGCAGCACCCCCCCACACCAGTCGCCAACATCGGGTGAAACCAATGGTCGACTGCACCGGGTGTCACCAACCCTAGTGACGCCACTGGACAGCAGGCTAACAACCTTGTTCGGTTTAAGCCAGCGGGGGGGGGGGGGGGGGGGAGGTGTATACACTTTTGCCAGGCTAGCATTACTGAACTCTCCCGTTGTTCGTTGGAGTCAAAAAGATGGTAATTCTGCATGTTTAACCTGAAATACGTATTTCAAGCTCAAAGCATCTACCTAAAAAGTCCTTGTTACATTTTACCTGGTGTTAGGTGTAGCTTGAAACATTAAAGTTGTCTTATGGTTCTGAGAGGTAAAGGGATGATAATTAAAATTCAACTGTTAGAGTAAATGAACGATCTGTGGCTACAGCTGTTTTTGAAATATGATGTGCATGGTGAGGATGGTAGGGGATTTTGAATGCTAGAGATAGACTGTGTTATAGTGATGCTCTTATGAAGGCAGTAATGCCAAAACGCACCCGCGTTATTTTAATGTGTGCCTAAAAATAAATAGTAAAAAGTAAGGAATCTGTTTTTTTCCATTATTTTTGGATGTGCTACCTCACTCATGTTATGAGTTGCTTGATCAGTTAATGCATATTTGGGCTCAGCACACCTCTTCATTTTGGTGGTTGATGCACACTTTTTCCTATCTTCAATAGATTGTGTTATGTTTCCTCTGTTTATGAGGAGTTTAGGTAGGAGGTTGCAAACTACTATTGAGAGGTGACTGTTGTTAAGGAAATTTAAAGTAAAATTTTCTAAAGTGTAGCACTTATTGGTTTTATTCATGGACGAGTGCTTGCAGTTCAGATCATCTCACAGGAATCACTGGAAGGTGATCAGCTCTAGCCTGATGACACTGAATACAAACAAGCAGTCTTTTGAATTCCTGAAACACAAACTCCATAGAGCAGCATAAATTGCAGTGCACTCACCCCCCTTCTCCTCCCACATTCCCTCCTTCATTGTCACTGCTGACAACTTTGTTGAAAACTTTGCTTCCGACTTCTCTTCCCAGGTCAGTGTTTGTAATTCTCTCAACTCTCCATCTGTTCCCACAGGCAGCTCTCTGCTGTAATGTAGCAACAACCGCAGAGGTTTTTCCGGTCATTTGCAGCCTTCTTCCCACTCTTAAACACAAACCTACAGTCTTAGCTAACTCAATAGAAAAATTCACATGGATGTCGAGTACCCCTTGACAATAGGTGGGATGGTGGGATGGTGGGATTGTGGTGGTTATGGGTTGTTTTCATAATTCAGGACTTGGACATTGGTCAATTAATGATCCCATGCTGTACCAAAGTGGTCTGGAGTAGAATATTTTGTAAGGCTGAACATCTATTGAGATACATTGAAATGGCCTGATATGTGCTCTGTATACAAGAGATGACACTGTTCTGTAAGACAGGGTGGTCCTGAATTTCTCCAAGGGAATGCCAGAGGCTAATCAACACGTACAGAAAATGTTTAGTTGAAGTCGATGCAGGTAAAGGAAGTTTTATCAGTTACTGTAGCTCGGGGGTCTGGTGATTTTTGAGTAAACAATGGAAAAGATATAGATTTTTGTGTTAGGACCACCATACACTCAAAGGACTGCCAAAATGAGCACTGTGATGAATAGGCCTACAGAAAAAATACAAAAGTATGCATAGCAAACATCAGTTAGATCAAATTTGTGTCTATAGAAAGCCGTTGGATGCTGCTCATTTTTGGCAAAAAAAACCAGTTTGTTCATATGTCCTCTAGTAATTTTTGTAACATATAAATACTTTATGAAAACAGGAGAAAAAAATGTTTATTTGTGTTGTACTGACTGTCAGTATACTGACAGGACCCTCATAAACACTAACTAGCTAGCCAACTGACCTAACTTCCACTAGTCACAATCGTGTCAAGTAGCTAGCATAGGTAGCTAGCACACTTTCTTTGCAGTTTGGAAATTACAGGTGAATAACATTCATAACATTAGTTAGCTAGCTAGCTTGACGATAAACAAGACCAGGTCAAAAACTAGTATATGGCTGGACCTGACACACTTGATCCGGCCGACCAATGGTGTAACTTCATCACTCACAGACATTCGCGTTTGTAGGGCTGTTGCAGTCCAGCCAAAAAAAGAAGCACCAGTATTTATTGCCACAGAGGTACACACCAGGTTTGATTTTAATTTTGTCAAATATTGACAACAGACCATTTCATTAGTCCTATAGCAAGCCATCACCTACTATTGATTTCTCCTTTGTTCAGCATGTGAACATAATGGGATTAATGAAGCCATGAACACTTGATCAATGTTGCTAGCAGAATGTCAGATTTTATATATCTTTTGTTTTCATTATTCATTTTCAGGAAACGGGAAAGAATCATCACTTCCTCACAGTCAATAAAAAAATCAAGAAATTGAATCAAAGTGAAGCATTGGAATACAAATTGAATTTTAGCCAAGCTGTTTTCTTCTTCAGTTTAGTCCTGAGCTATTTTAAGTACCCTGTGCATTATTAAGTTAATAATGGGAATGGACAAGAAGTACCAGAAAATAGAGGGTGATGAAATTTAATCATTTTGGTAGGAACTGCTGTGATACCACCTATCAGTCACAGACTGAAAGGATATCTAACGCTGCAGAGCCCTCTGTACCCTACCGACCGTCACTCAATACCATCAGTTTGAAAAGGCTGACCCACAACAAGTCTTCTCCAAGGTCACCTGCAGCATCCTCTGTGGACATCATTTACAGGGAACATATTGGCAATACAAAAATAATCATTACTGTAGTATTAAAACATATTTTTCAAACTTATGAATTAATTTGTAGAATACTTTAGAAATGATCATTAAAATCATTCTAGTTACCAATATCACCACCATCATCATTCAAAAATAGTATATTATTATGATTGTATTATTCATATCTAAATTTTTAATACTATTGACTTTGTCATTTATTTATAACAATATTATAATAATTGATTTTAAATGACATTAGCTTGAGTGACAGTAGTTACCAGAGCAATACATTCATGACAGAGGGAGGAATGAAATGTCACTGAGACCGCTGCATGAATGATAGAGAGCACGGCATTTATATATAGGTATATGAACAGGCCAGGTGAGGCACTTGGACTTACAAATTTTGCCCATTGTTGTCTGTTCCGAACAAGTTCAGCATTTTCTGACAGCTACTTCAGCACCACTGGCATTAAATACACCATTAGCCTTGCATGTTTTTAATGGTGACCACTGCCATTGATCAAGGATTAATGCCTGAGATAGAACCAGTCACCTTTAAGGAAACCAAAAATGAGAGGGTGAAAAATAACTACCATGTTTGAAATTCAAACCTGTGAATCACACACACTCACATAAAAATGTGCCACATAGTGTCTCCGATACACCCATAGACACAGAGCCTATGTTCACACTGTGCACAGTGGTAGACACGACCCAGGCCTGGCACCTGGAGTCATGCGAGACCCTCTACGCGGGAGACGTTTACAGACGTCACAATGTGAGACTAATGAGAGTTGGAGGGGCACGCGTTCCTGCACTGACAGCAATTAGGAAAAAGGTCACCTGTAGCTGGAAAGCACACATGGGGGTGTGCAGTGATGTTTGGCAGGGCTGAGCCAGCAGGAGCTGGCACAGCGGGGAGGCAGTTCTAGGCCAGCAGTTTATGTACCATTGTGTTCAGGAACAAACGCTTGCTGCTGGAGCCAGCTTTCTGTCTCTCTGTATTGTTTCAGAACACCTAGACTTCACTTCCAAAATTTTATTGGAATCCTGGACTGCAGAAACCTGGATTTTATTACCAGCCTACTCCGCATGCGTTTTGTCCAGATGTATTTTGAAACCTTTAAGAATATTCTATATTAAATAATAATTTGTTTAATATGGTTTTCCCACCAAAAAATGTTCAGTAAACTGCTAAAAGTGGCTTGGTAGCATCTCTACATCTTTACCCACATTGAGAATGCCAGAATCTATGAATATGCAAATTGGCAACTAGTAGACACAGCATCAAGATTCCAAATCAATTTCTTCACGAAACCCATCAACCTCTGCATGAGGGTCTAGAAGCAGTAAACTGTAAAACAGTGGCTCCAAACACTGTTCCTGGAGCTCTACCACCCTGTTGGTTTTCATTTCAACCCTAATTTGGCATGCCTGACTCTACTAACTACCAGCTCAACAAGACTTCTGGCTGTTGAATGAGGTGTGCTTTGTTAGGGTTATTGTTTTTGTTTTCCTGGTTTTTTCCCACGGCGCACAGTAACTGGCGCCGTGGGCTATGTATGGCAAATTGTGGTCACTCACTCACTGACTCACTCACTAACGGACGACCTGAGAGGGACATTTAGTAGGACGCATGCACAGGTGCTGCTTCGTTTAGTAGGCGAAACGGGACGCATGCGCAGATGGTGCTTCCTTTAGTCAGAGTAGGCAAAACGCTAACATGTTAGGGTTAGATAAAGTAACGTTAGGCGATAAAGTTGTGCTTAACTAGGTTAACTACTTTAGTTAGCGCATATGGATGCTATCCTGCATGCATCAGTAGGAGCCGAGGACACACAGCTAAAACCACCGATACAGATGTATGGACACACGGAGGACAACAAATAATGTTACAGAGGTGACGATGTGCCATAGTTAGCTACCTATATAGTACGGAGGTCAAAATGGAGCTTTACAATGTCGCCAGCAGTGTATGCGCGTGAGCTCGACAACACATTTCTCATGGAAAAGGTAGTTTGTAGCCTTTTTTTGTTCATAACAGTGGTGGTACAAGTGACAAGCAGTAACTGCTACTGTGCTGTTAGCTTTTATTGATCGCCATACAAGGTTCATGCAAATTATCTAGCACAATCTGACAGCACTAACCCATAAAAATGTACTGTGCATGGTACCTGCTCAATCGAACGGTAAATGTGAAAAATTTCACTTACAGTGAGCACCACCAAAAATTTTTGTCACACCCTCAATAAACAGAAAAACTTCGCCTGGGACTTTGAAGTTAAAAGGCGGTAATCAAGTTTCCAGTGAAAATATTGCCCTGGCTATATCAGAATTATATAGTCAGTCAGAATTCAAGTTGTGCCGTGGGTCTGGATGGTTTCATGCTTGTTATATCATGAGTAAAGACTACATCGACTTACCTAATTCTTTTTGTGAGCCTGTGACAGTGGCATGTTCAATATATCAAGTACCACAACAACTAGTCAGCTTTTTTGTGTGCTTAAGTTTCAGTTTACCACATCGCTTTCCTGAAATTTCAGTATCTTTGCATAGTGGACCATGATAGGTGTGACATATTTGTGACATCACAAACTTTGTGCATGTTTCTCATATTTCAGGGAGAGAAGCTCTCCATCTTCTGTCCAGTGGAAGAATGTGAAAAAGTTCAGCACAAAATCAATATATAGGGAAAGTCATGCTTCCAAGAGGAGTTAACCATAAATAAAAAAACACATTTTTGGGTGGAGAGTGTCTTTAAGAACTAAACAAATGGAATCTGAAAAAAGCTTATCCCATTGTTGACCTTTCCTCAATGCAGTGACTTGTCATTATCAGCATGCCTCTCCCTGACTTCACACAAACATTTTCCTTAAGATATTTGAAATTCATAATATTGAAACCTAACCAGCTCATATCCATGACAGATTTTAGTCTCACTTTGACTAGAGATTGAAGGTCAAATCAAGTTTGAAACAGTCAGCTGAATTCATCTCCCAGCCTCAATCATTCAGGTCTAATTTGATCATTGACTCTCTTTACAGAGTCAGCAGAAAGGAGGAGCAGCTATTGAATAGTTTAATTTCTCTAAGGGCGTGAATGGGGGTCTGTTGTGTAATCAGGTTAGCGGGTTAGTCTTAGCAGAAGAGAATCCATGGCAGAACAGAGACCATGCCTGAATGACCTTTTAAACCCACCATTGCTCCCTCTCTCTTCACCCTTTTCTTTCCCTCTCAGCACCAAGAGCATCCAGTTAAATGTTCAGTGATACTTCAACTCAACAGTTTATTTGGGTCTAAAATGGAAAAATGTACTTTATCGGGTGACTGCACTCTATCAGGTAAAATGTACTGTAAACTCAAAGCAAAGATGAATAGATCATGCTGTCAGAACTGGAGGAAGTAAAAAGGAAGTCTCCACCACCCCTGCAATACTTTGTCAAATGGAGGTGGGAGCCACAGGCTCTGAGGAGGAGCCATCTCATTTGTTCTCTTCACCAGTGGAGAGCGCTACTCTCTGACAAAACGCATTATACTCAGGTCCATAGCTGTGTCAGGCCAAGGCCTCCCATGCTTTACCCACGAGGAACAAAATGATCTCATAATGAGCCCACACCAATCACAACAATGCGCCCCAACCCCCTCAAATACTGAGACCGTGACTCTAGCAAATGTACAAATTTCCACACATTCTGGGAAAGCTGCATGTTGCAGTTACCCCTTAATTCAAAAACACCCCGAAATTGCATGTCAATGCATTTTTTGTTTGCTTCCCACTGTGAATCAGAACTGAGTGTGTATATATACACATAGTGCAAGAGTGCATTTTCTTTGAGCGTGTGTGGGTGTGTGTTTCTCCCTTACAAAAATGGCAAAGTTATACAGTAGTTTATGTGTATACTGTAGTAGTATATATAGGTTTATCTTTCAGGTCTTGAGGCATGCAGCTGCTGGTATAACCTTGCCTATCTAGCTATAATGCTGTTTCCATACCATGTTAAATGCACTGCCAAAAAGTCTGCCAAATGACCAAATTGAAAGTTGTAGTGTATTGGATAACAGACTTTTTATGCTGTGAGTACAATCTCGCGACATGAGTGGCAATGAATATTAAATTATGAAAATCACATTGAATTTTAATTTCATTGGACCCACTTACTTTATGACTAATGTTTTCCTGTATAATTCCATCTCATATGCTTTCTGCCTTCTCTCCTAGCTCACAAGTTGATGCAAGGCATCATACTTTCCATGCTTTAAATCCCATGTTTACAATAAAGAAACAATACCTAATCTTACCTACATTGTTTACACATAGACCAATTATAATAGTAATAACAATAATAATGATAAAATACCTCCATGGAAATGCACCAGCAGTTTAAAGCTTGTCTGAAGAATTGACATCTGGTTTGCCATCTGTGAGACAAAATCTGAACTCTTTCTGCTCTCTCAGACAAAATTCTATTTTTGATGGGGTTTTTTGGCAGTTAAAGTGAGAGCTGTCACCGATGACATTCTGAAAATAAATATGGCTCTGACTTATAATATGCTAGATGAAACTCGGAGACTGGCTCCACCTTAGCAAAGGCTAAGCTGAAAATTTTTAATTATAATTTGCATGGATCCAGGGAAAGATCGCATCATATTCAAGAATTATTTCAAATTACTTATAAGATTAATTTGACCTGACAGTATTTTGCTTAATCTTGAAAGTGGTGTATTGAAACTGGAGCTAAGACCAGTTATAAAAATAAAGAAATATTTTTCTTACAAACAACATGCTGATAAAAACATAAATAACAAACGGACACATTATTTAAACTGCAGATTCTGCTCTAGCTTTCATTCCAAATAAACCAGAACAGTGCCTGCTTATTAAACAAATGCTACCCTATTAGCAATTTAAAAAATGAAGCATAACAATAAGGTCCCCTTTGCCCATGTTGTTTGTGAATCAGTGGTTCAAACTTCTGCTGTTCAATAGTAGCACAAGGGTCACGTCGAACCTGCCCAAGTCATTGACATTGTGCACAAACCCCAACAGCTAAAACTAAAATGCAAATCCTGGTCACTGCTGAAATAGGTTGGAAAGTGAGTATATGATTTATTTCTCAAAATTATGAGTACAAAGTCTTTGGTGCCTAAAAACAGAGTCTGTCCTCAGAGTTCCCTGTACATTAAATCATTTATACCTATACATTTGCAAAATAAATTTAAGTAATTCATAAATATCTTTATCTTTATTGTATTGCTTTGCAGCTCATTTGTGCAGGCTAATAGCAGACAAAAACCACTTTCTACAATAAACACAACCTACAAGTGGCAGCGCAATTTCGCATGTAGCCATCAGGTTTGACGCAAACTTAAGAGAGCTCATCCTAGGCCTATTGACGCAAACAGAAGTGAATGAGAGCGCCTGGAGCACGAGAGAAAAGGACGAAAATGGGATATTGTGACAAGCTGCACTGCGAAACAAGTTTGAAAAGAAATCAGTTGATTAGAACATAGCTTATTATATAACCTAGCCTACTTTATGGCAGGAAAGGACTGATCCAGCCAAAACATGAATTGGCTCTCATTTTTCTGTAGTTTTGAGTTAGTAAACTCAGCCTTGCGTTTTTTATAAACACGTTTTCTTTCTATTTTAGATCACTTAGGTGCCAGCTAGCTAACTTGCTAGCACTGAACCCAATGACGGAGCATCCGAGGATTTTAAACGCATTTTGAAAGAAACAATGAACGTCGATCAGATAAATACTAAAGCAAATGTGTTTCTTGCTCGTTAGCTCTTTATGTGCACCAAAACAGTAACCCAACCCTGGTTTTTCATGTTTACGCTCTGATTAAAAGAATGAAACTAAGCCTACCTTGTAATGAAAGATTGACTCCCCTGGTCCCTGTTGTGCTCTCCGTATCGATTTCAAAGTCTTTATGAATACTCATTAGAGCCAATCCAGTCAATCGTGTCTCTGTCATACTGTTCCTCAGGTATGTCTTTAAACGTCTCAAGCAGCTGGAATGACCTTTCTGCCGAAGCAGTCGAGACAGGCATCGTCAGTAGCACAGTAATTATATTGTGAATGTTTGGGTACATTTAGACATTTCGACTTTATTTCAATTTACTTTCCGTTATTTCCGCTTAATCAAATAATCAAAGCTGCCAGTCAGCCTTGTGCCACTGCTAGGGTACGCAGTGTGCGTATTTGGCGTACAGGTGGGGGCGCCACTGATCACTGTCAGTGCTGAAATAACGACACAACAATTATATGGAGCTCGTAAGAGTTCCAATCCAGAGGTTACAATTGTAGTAGAAATGAAAACCAATATACACAGTGTATACACAGTCCCCAGGACTAAGTTTAAAAACCTCTACTCAGTGTTTGAATTACGGCGGGGATTGTGGGGGTCTGACCCCCCTAATTAAGACTTGGACCCCCCAAAAGAGGTAAAAACAACAGGTCAGGGGAGTCGAAACATTTATATATCCTTCTTACCTGTAATCGTAAATATTACAATATATTTCCCATCAGTGCCGTCACTAGACACCAACCCTAGAGACACCACTGATGGGAAATATATTGTAATATTTACGATTGTTTTTTCCTCTTTTGGGGGGTCCAAGTTTTAATTAGGGGGGTCAGACCCCCCAAATCCCTGCCGTAATTCGAACACTGCCTCTACTCTAAATAATACTTTATTTATTCATTCATTAATTTGCCTCAAAGAGCACTAATTGAATTTTTCAAGATCGCTTAGGAAATTTCCAGTTAGATTCCAATTTGGATGTGAGTCCAAAAAAGCATCCCCATAGTCTGGAACAAAAAAATGTATTTATTGTTCCAGAAAAGTCCTGTCAGGGTCACAGAAATACATTCCACACATCATGTACATCGTTACTGGTAACATAGACGTCATGGCTGTCATTTGGTCAAAGCATCATGTAGCTAGAGTATGTGTTCATGACATTTAAGGAGTGTTCAAAAATCCAAGTAAAATTGAAAATTCAAATAAGATATTCAGTTAAAGTTAACTTGAATAACCAAACACAATTCAAATTCTTGAGTAAATTTCTTTTACCACAATGTTCCTTGTGACTTTAAAATAACATTCCTGGACAAATGTATATGTTGGGAATATTTGTCGGAACATTCTAAGGGGAGAGCCGGATATTGTTAACTGGGTTTGTTTATGAGTGTTACATTTAAGACAGTCATCTGTTCCGATATTACAGACTAATGAATTAGCAAAGGCAGAGTCAAACCAGCGCGGCAGCAGTCAGGACTGTCCGAAGTACAGACCAGTACATACCCAACTCTTCTCATGGTTTTCCTCTTAGTGTCTGAGAACATATGTCTTTAAAACAGAAATAAAGTACGCTAGATGGTAGTGCAACCCCAGTTCAAACCATCAGGGAGTGGTTTATCTGTCACCATGTCTGTCTGTGTTCCTAAAAGAGCAGGAGGCTGCTGTAGTTTCTCACAGTGATGGGAACCATGGCTGGGAGGCCAAGGGAAATGTTCTGCGAGAGAGGCGCAAGACAAAGTAGGCCTGTCAGCTGAGGCCCCGATGGTCCATAAAGCACTGCTGCAGGCCTGGGCTGCCTCAGTACAGATATATACACTTGTGTGTGCGTCTGCATGTGAGTGTATGTGTGCATGTGCATGTGTGTAGTCTGTGGGTGCATGTGAGTGTGTGCGCATGTGCATGCTTGTGTGTGCGTGGTGTGTGTGTGTGTGTGTGTATGTGTGTGAGTGTGTGTGTGCGTGTGTGTGCATGTGTATGTGTGTTGGGGGGTGGCTCAGGACAAGACAGAGGTTGACTGCACTATGTCAAGGTGATTTAGTGTCCAGGAGAAGGGGAACAAATTAGGCTTAACCCAGCAAGAGCCATTTCTGTCCCTTCTAAAACAACACCTGTTCACTGTTTATTAACTGCCATATTCATTTCAATTTATTTGTTCTACTTGCTGCCTTTGAAGACCTTATTGCACTGCAGAAAAGTCATAGACAGGGCTTTCAATTTAGGAATGCATGCTGACCTGAGTTACAGGCCTGAGTGATCTGGTGGCAGTGCAGCAGGGAGGGAGGCTAGAAGGCATGTTCCATTCTACTTGGGCAAGGAAGCTGACTCTGTACTCCAAGTGTTGCTGTCAAAGTTGCCATTGCATTAAGCCAGTTCCTCCTTTTTTCATATGCATTCATGCAATATTTATACCAAAGCAAATTTGTCAAAATTTGCTACAAAGAGCATTTTATAGACAGCAGCAAATGTTTGTATAAAACAAAATGTGATCATATCAAACTGCTCCCATATCAACACATGAACAGAAGTTTGTTTTAAGAAGAGTGAAATGTTTAATTTGATCCATTTAATTTGTCATACATACTGTACATTCAATTTTAGACCACATGCATCTTCATCTTCCCACCAGGGAATAAGGGGGCGGGCGTAAGGTTAATGGCCAAAGGTCAAACGAGTGCCGCATTGACCCTCCCATCACTCCACGCTGGGGAACAACACCAGGGATTGGGTTTAGCCTGTGAATAACTCTGCATCTAGTAAAGTCAACACGCCGCCAGTCTCGCTTTCCCCTCAGGCATCCCCCAGGGTTACAAATAACAAAAAAGTGCCTCTCTCTGTCACACGAGCCGTGTAGAAAATGTATTGAGAGCAGCAGGGCGGGGACGCTGACATCTTGAATTGGAATTAAGGATTATTGTTAAAGACCTTGTGATTCACCCGACAAATATTGACAAAACATGCTGCAGGAGTGAAATGTCGACACACCCCGTGACTGAAATGGCCCCCAGGACAGGAAAGAAAACAGCCTTTCAAAGAGGAGGAAGACTGACAGAAGTGAAACAGCGGGGTACGTTATGTTACGTGTGTTTAAAACCAAAGATCCCTTAACGGCGGAACAGCCCTGCCACTTCTGGGTGAGTAATTAAGAAGGAAGTGTTACTGTGAAAAGAGAACTGGTTCAGGCCTGCTGCAGTTTACATACAGTTAAATGTCCAAGTTATCCCACACATCAAAGGTGCCACTCAGACATTTCTATGACAGTCAAGTTCAAGTGCTTAAAATATTTAAATCTTAAAATGCAATCTTTAAATGCTTTAAAGCTGCAACTTAACCCATTAATGCCCAGATTTTTCAGAAGATTTCTTATAGTCATCCAAAAAATATTCACATATGGAAACAGTGTTAGAGTGCTTAAATGGTTTAAGTGCAGGCCTGATTGCATTTTGTGGTAGATCACTATTTAATCCCAGATAAAATATTGTAAACATGAACAGTAGAATGTCCCCTCCCCCACGCAGAGGCACATTTAAGGGTTCTTATCGTGATGGGGAGACACATAGCTATGGATGCAGTCTTGCTTCATGGTTTTTTAAATGCAACTGTGCTTCCAGCTTTTCCATTACATTATGGCACATTGCAGGTTTGCTTTGGCCTCCCACCCATGCACTCCATTTTACAAATAAATGGAAAAAATCTCACCAGTTGATGGTTAATGTGTTGCAGCCCTGGGGTATATAACCAGAGGTGCAAAAGCCGGTGCACAGACAAGACACAGGCAAGTGAACACACACAAAGGAGCACATGTGCAAAGCACTGGCAGAATTGATTAAAGATCACAATGCAGGCACACATCATAAACACCATAGTCAGAGGTAGCCATAAACCTCTCACCTGGTTCTGATCACCCTAACATGAGTTACAGGACCCTGGCCTCAAGATGCAGCCTATGCTAAGTGGTACACTTGCATATTCTGGGGGTTTTAAGAGTCTTAAAACCCTGATGAGGCTTCCAGAAAAAAATTAGACTGGCAGAACTTCTCTGAGCCCAAAGACTTTGAAGAAGATTACTGTTGAAAATGGTACGGATGTTAAATAAACACATTGTGCTGCATACCCACTCGCTGCTAATGCATCCTTTCTTTTGGTGTCATGGTATGTACCCTGTAACACAGAGGACAGCAAAGGACAACATAAACTGCATGTGACAGTTGTTTATAAACCATATGAAACCACTATGTAAACCACATGTGGATTGTGTTTAGTTCAGTTTGGCAGGGCATAAGACATTCTGATCCTTAACCATTCTTAAGGATCAAAGTTTGGAGTCCTGGAAAGTGCATTGGTTTTTGTACACTTGAGGAAAGTACTTTGGTGCTATAAAAAAAAAATGATTCCAGCACAGCAGCGGGCTCCTGGTGTCTTATGAAATATAAGTACTGGCACAACTCCCCAACAAATGAGTGATAATGATAATGATTACTTGATTTCAGGGACCAACAGCCCAGAAACCTGCCTGCACACATTATGGCACCGCCACTTCACTGCTTGCGCACTCCCCTGAGACTACCGAGATGGAAGAAAGGGCAGCAACAGATTCAGACCATCTGCATCTTCATGGATTCAATTTTAAACGACAGGATGTTTCAGAGCGAGACAAAGTGAGGAAGTAAGAAAGGAACTAGGAAGGATCAAATGGTATTAGGAGATGGAGCAGGCTCGGGAATGTGTGCAGCATCAACTGACACAAGAATACAGTAACAAGGCACAGGGGAGTTAGAGGAAAGCCAGACATTCTTTTGTTATACAGTTTTAAATAGAGTGAGGGCCCGTGCACACTCACAAAGTCAGGTGGAGAGGGTTTTCCAGGGGGATCTTGTGATTATTGACCTTACTCGCTGTAGCAGCCTAAAGGTCTCAACATGCTCTGTATGTCCGTCCGCGTGCCCCTAATACAAATACAAAAATGCCTACCTCATTCATTTAGGGCTAATTCATATCCTTTCAGATCAGCTCCAAGAGCACCTTCTGAGCAACTCGGCCCATCTTGAGAAGATGAAGGATGACATGGCGATTTCGTTCCGAGACCTCTGTGATCTCCAGGTTCCCAACTGGATGGTTTAGCCTTTTGCTGTTGACGCGATCAACACAGATCCTTGCATTCAGAAGGAGCTAACCAACCTGCAATTCAATGACAAGGCCTGGGCTTTGCTCACCATCTCTGGCAGTAATGTCCTGTAGCCCTACATGCAGCACTGTGGGAGAAAACCAGGCTTCTCTTCCTTGCGTTCCTAACATCCTACTTGGTCAAAAATTTGTTCAGTCAGGTCCTGCACGTGCTACAAAAACAGCTCAACTGCCTCAACCTGTCAAAATCTGGTGTTCTTCGAATGAAGCTTACGAAATTGAAACTGAACGTCAACAAATTAGCAGTAGCCCACCAACCTCAGGGATCACATTAGTTTAGGTGTGAGGTGAATTGCTCAAGGTCATTTGTTCCCAGTTGTGGTCACATTGTTGCCTAGTTCTTGCGTTCTGTGTAAAAAATGAGCTCCCTCGACTGACCTTTGGTTTTAAAGGCCAAGTTTGTGCATTTGTCACATGGGGCATAGAAAGCGGTGGGGACAGGGGGATACATGTCTCCCCCCCAATAATTGGAAACAGTAAAAGTTGTCCCCCCCAATAATTGTACTGTGTAAAAAAAAACATTTGCCTTGTACTTTTATTTTGAATGGCATGCTACAGAAGCGCAGTCAACAAGTCCACCCGATATCGTGCAGGTACAGTACCTACTAACCAGTAGGCTCAGCAGGTTGCAATCAGACGATTGAATGGGTATAATATCAGTCTTTAAACATTTTTGTGAGGAAGTTTGCTGTTATATGGAAGGAAGGTAACGTGAATACTATGCTATTAATTAACATATGCTATTAAAATAAGTTGCTTGCATAGTTCAAATTGTATTATGTAGTTATTATAAAGTTATACGTATGTATAAAGTTATATGTATTATACATCATACATTGAGCATGCATTAATTTACTACGTTTTTGGGTGCCGTATGTGTATCAAGGAATAGAACCTTTTTTGGCTCAATCATGAATCTAGCTATTGATAGATTTTCTGAAACCGGAATGTGTTATGTGTGCTGAAAGTATCAGAGCTGGGTAAGTAGTTGGATGGCCCAGTGGTTGATTTGGCGGTATTCATTTCATTTATTTCCAGCATTCTTTTGTCCAAAAAATGTGGCAACAAAAACAGTCTACGGACTGGTGCAACGCATCATATTAGTATGTTGGACACATGCACATGTTACATTTTTACATAATGTTACACTGAACAGCATTTCAGTGATGGTAGTTGAGTGTAGTTGAGTTTTTTGTGACCAAATATTTTTCCTTATTTTTTTTACAGGTTGGGCATTGAGAAAAGAGAATTCAAATACTTTTTTGTATATGTTGTATGTTTTCTCATTTGCCGGCACATAACTGAAAAAATTTCCTCTTGAAGACAAACTATCTCTCTTATCTTTCGGTCTTTCTCTAAGTCATATTCTCAGATAATGTAAATAAATATGTTTTGATAGATCCCCTATGTGTCAGTAGATGGTTTGGATGGGTAGAGAGGTGGAGGGCAGGTGGTGTTGACGTATAGAGTAGCTCTTCTTCAACCTTGTTCAGTTGACATGCCTCATCTGCACCCCACAATCTGTCTAAGACATATTTACTGCACATTTATTATGTATGCATTTATTCATGTGTCTAAAATAGAATGTTTGTGATGTATTTAATTCAGGCATTTCAATATCAGAGGGAGAAATACAGTTCAATTAAGTTGATTAAAAATGGTACTTTCATTGTTGTGTCCTCTTGAGGTTGTCTACTGTTGGCCTGTTACTCACTAGGAGATATCTCACAACATTTGAGAAAGCTACCAGCTACCATACATATATAAAGCAAAATCATTATGGGACTAACCACACACCTCCCACCGATGGTGCATCTATGCTTTTTAAGTTGAATCCTAATTGAGTTTACAAACTGAAAATGCATTTTGGCAAAGGTATATGTGTCATTATTGCCATGTAATCTTTTCTTAGGTGTGTAGTAAATGATCTTGATACATAAGGTACCAGTCATATAACACTTCTGATATCTGCGATGTAGTACATAAGCATAGTCAATATGAAGTAGTGTGTTGAGCCACTTATCCATTGAGAAAGAAACAGAGACTGTCAGAGGAAGTAGTTTGTCACAGATTTGCCCCACAGGACCCCAAGTCTGCCTCTCGCTGGTCATGGATTGTTTCTCGCTCTCACACTTAAATCACGCAGGACAAATTTCCGGTGAGTCCTGGTAATAATAGTATCGTGATTGACCGCAGTTTTTCCTAGCAGTCCTTCCTGCTTTACGCTGTTAATGTCACCAAAGTTGATAAATGTGGATGCAATTTTCCCAGATTGTGTTTTGCTGATATGGCATGGGGAAAATTGTTTAAACTGAAATACAATATCCCAAGCATTTTCTGAAGAGTGATAAACCAAAGCAGCCAGTTGATGCCTGAAGGATCATTCCTCCTGGAATGAGGATCTGAAGTACAGTGCCAGAACGAACAATTCTTCACAGTGAGACTTAAAAATGTGTGCACGTGTGCATTTAAATGACTGTCTTCTCCTTTTATTCACTTTTCATTGCATTCTTTTTTCCAAGATATACTCAAGCATTTCTCCTGCGAAAAAACGATTTCCTTTGACAGGAGTCTGGAAGGGATTAACTGACGCAATCCAGCTGGGTACCAGAGCATGATTAGTGTATTAACAAGACAAATCAGGCTTCGCTTTGCCTCAGCACGAAGACTCACTTTCTGTAAACAGTGACTCCCAGTGTTTTTCATCTTGCTACTCTTCCTCCCCTCCAGGCCACCAGTTTAGAGAAGACTGATCCATTCCATGGATCAGTCTCCTCTAACCATGGAGTGCTCCTCCCCCACCCTTCCTCCTCAGTCACTGATTTACTTGACACCGGGCTTTGATGTCTCATTTAAAGAGAAAGAGGAAATATATTTGTGAAACTGTGCTAAGCGTACAAAAATAACAAAAAGAGAAATTGTGCCTGTGATTATTATAGCTGTTGCATGCATTGACGTAGCAGAATACTGTTTAAAATGTTGTATTGTGCTGATTGACAGCCATAAAGGAGATTAAAGTTTGTCTGCCATGTGCCTGATTGATACCCCAATAACAGGTTCTCTTATACAGATGTTTGTGGACTGATAGGTGGTTTCCCAAAACTAATAAAACATGTCACAATAGCCATCCATTATGTCGCAGGAGTCACCAGTTTATCATGGTTGAAAAGGAAAAGTGCTCATATTTTGTCAATTTGTTCCTATATTTGTAGAATGAAACTGAGGAAGTTTAAGTCTAAAAGTTGGCAAGCACCGGGAGTTCACATGGGAAACATGGCTTACCCAGGCCTGGGTAACTTTCCAGTGAGCTAGAGAATGAGTGCTGTTTATCTTGTGGACCTTTGAGTCAGCCCACTGTGTCTTTCCCCCTGTCTCTATCCCTCTCAAGTGGTTCCAATCTGTCAGCATGCAGAGCAGATGTCTTCATCCACAGCAAGCAGCTAACAGTATCCAAACAAACTAACAGAAATGTGTAGTTAACACTATGCTGTGCTGTGTATGGAGACCGTAATGTCAGTCTACAAAATGGCGCCATTTTTGTTCATTGTTGGTGGAAATGATGTGGTGAAGGAAGAGGTTTTTGTGTGACTCCTGGCAGTGAAGGCCAAGCCTACTGGTTTGGGTAGAGGGGAAGGACAGGCACATGGAGAACATGGGTGAGTGTGACCAGGGATTTGAGAAGTGTATTCCTCTGAATCAGATCTGTCAGGTGTCTCACATCATAGAAAAAGCACAGTGACAGTCAGAGCAAGCTAGAGTAGGCACTTGTTCTCTTCAACCCTCGTGTGTCAGGTCTCCTATTTCACTGCAGGAATGAGTCATGAACTGGATTGGAAAAGGATCTATCATGTTATGGAGCAGTTAAGAGTCAATAGTACTGGAATTTTAACCACAGAATAGCACACTCAAAGTCTAGGTGGGAAGACTGTACAGTTCCCTTGAGGGCAATTGTTTTAGCCAAGTGCATCTTGTCTGCCTGAATCTCAGCCAGCTGTGGAAACACTTTCCAATTTTTTTTTTCAAAGTTATTTCTGACTGGCAGCATAATACAAATTATAAATGACATTACAGCCATGGTTATCATCTTCATTAGTATCATCCCTGCCTTGTGCTGTGGTGTCTTTCTCGTTAAATGTCTGAGCAGTCTATTTGAATCCCCATTTGAGGTTCCAGTCATAAAGTGAAACACATGTTGCAGTGGGTCCTCTGGGAGATGGTGATGGATGTCCTCCTAGATGGCCACTGGCATGAACACAAGTGGTGCAAGAGAATGTGTTGAGCTGAAAGCAAAGTCTTGAGCAAGATGCAGGCCAGCCTGATCCTAACGCGTTGTGTCAGATCTGTGCAATTAAGCTGCGGGGGAGAGGGGGGCCGTTTCTGACTTTTGGCAGAGCGTGTCCATCATGAGCTAGACCCCAGAGCCCTCTCCCCTTCCTCTTTTAAGCCGTAACATGCCTCACATTTTAGAGCTGGCTTTTTTTTGGGCGATAAGTGAAGAGGGGAATTTTCATTAATGGCGGCCGTAAAAATCCAAAGAGAAGTAATTGTTTCTGTGTTTACATCCTTTTTTTCTTGTCTACTGAGTAGTACTGACATACTCTGAACAAGCGATGTACTCCAGGGAGAGAGGAGGCAGCATACCTCTCAGCAATGACATTGAAATCAGGATGATCCTGTGTCAGGAACTCATCAACTCTCCTGCTCAGTAACAATATCACTGCCCAAGCAGCAGTCATTATATTGAAACAGGAGATTCAGGCAACTAGGGTTTTAAGTGAGTTCTTGAACTGGAATCGGTTAGGCTCTGCACCAAAAAGTACACTTATCCCCCTTAAATCTACAGTTCCTATCCAATAGGTCAGAGTGGCTAATGGATAGGCTTAGGATTACAGCTAGGGTTAGGGTTAGGGTTACACCTAGGGTTAGGATTAGAGTTACAGCAAGGGTTACGGTTACAGCTAGGGTTAGGGTAAGGGATACTGCTAGGGTTGGGGTTGGGGTTACAGCTATGGCTAGGGTTAGGGTTACAGCTAGGGTTAGGGTTAAGGTTTCAGGTAGGGTAATGGTTAAGGTTAAGGTTACAGCTAGGGTTAGGGCTAAAGCTAGGGTAATTCTTATGGTTACAGCTAGGGTTAAGGTTACAATTATGCTTAAGGTTAAGGTTACGGATAGCGTTAGGCTTACAGATAGGGATAGTGATAGGGTTAAGGTTACAGCTAGGGTTAGGGTTACAAATTGGGTTTGGGTTAGGGTTACAGTTAAGGTTAGGGTTAGGGTTACAGCTAGGGTTAGGGTTACAGCTGGGGTTTGGCTTAGGGTTACAGCTAGGGTTGGGGTTACAGCTAGGTTTATGGTCGGGGTTACAGCTAGGGTTAGGGTTACAGGTAGAGTTAGGGTTACAGCTAGGGATAGTGTTGGGGTTAGGGTTACATCTAGGTTTAGGGTTAGGGTTACAGATAGGGTTAGGATTACAGCTAGCGTTAGAGTTAGGTTTACAGCTAGTTTCAGGGATAGGGTCAGAGTTACAGATAGGGTTGGGGTTAGGGTTACAGCTATGGAGTGGGATAGGGTTAGGGTTACAGCGAGGGATAGGGTTAGGTGTAGGGTTCCAGCTAGGGTTAGGGTTACAGATAGGGTTAGGGTTACGGTTACAGTTAGGGTTAGGGTTACAGCTGGGGTTAGGAATAGGGTTACAGCAAGAGTTTGGGTTAGGGTTATTTTTACAGCTAGAGTTAGGGTTAGGCTTACAGCTAGGGTTAGGGTTCGGGTTACAGATATGGTTAGAGTTAGGGTTACAGCTAGGGTTCAGGTTAGGGTTACAGAAATGGTTAGGGTTACAGCAAAGGTTAGGGTTAGGGTTATAGCTATGGTTAGGGTTAGTGATAGGGTATTAGCTAGGGTTAGGGTTAGGGTCTTGGTTACAGCTAGGGTTAGGGTTAGGGTTACAGCTAGGGTTAGGGTTACAGATAGGGTTAGGGTTAGCGTTACAGCCAGGGTTAGGATTAGGGTTATGGTTCCAACTAGGGTTAGGGTTAGTGTTATGGTTACAGCTTGGGTAAGGATTAGGGTTTCAGATAGGGATAGGGTTAGGGTTTCAGCTAGGGTAAGGATTATGGTTACAGCTAGAGATAGGGATAGGGTCACAGCTAGCGTTAGGGTTACAGCTTGTGGTAGGGTTAGGGTTACAGCTAGGGTTAGGGTTAGCATTACAGCTAGGCATAGGGTTAGGGTTATCGCAAGGGTAAGGGTTAGGGTTAGAGCTAGGGTTAGTGTTATGGTTAGAACTGGGGTTAGGGTTAGGATTACAGCTAGGGTTAGGTTTAGTGCTACAGATAGGGTTAGGGTAAGGGTTGCAGCTAGGGTTAGGTTTAAGGTTAGGGTTACAGTTAGGAATATGCTTAGGGGTTCTGTTAGGGTTAGGGTTACAGCTAGGGCTAGGGTTAGAGTTAGAGCTAGGGTTAGTGTTAGGGTTACAGATAGGGTTAGGGTTAGGCGTACAGCTAGGGTTAGGTTTCGGGTTATAGCTAGGGGTAGGGCAAGGGATAGTTTTACATTTAGGGGTAGGGTTACTGTTACCGCTAGGGTTAGGGTTAGGGTTACTTCTACGATTAGTGTTAGGGTTACACTTATGGTTAGGGTTTGGGTTAGGGTTACAGCTAGATTTAGGGTAAGGGTTACAGCTAGGGTTAGGGTTTGTGTTACAAATAGGGATAAGGTTAGGGTTACTGGTAGGGTTATTGTTACCGTAACAGCTAGGCTAAAGGATAAGGTTAAAGCTTGGGTTAGGGTTAGTGTGAGTGTTACAGTTAGGGTTAGGGTTACAGCTGGGGTTATGGTTATGGATACAGATAGGTTTAGGGTTAAGGTTACATCTAGGTTTAGGGTTAGGGTTTCAGTTAGGGTTATGGTTTGCGTTAAGGTTACAGCTCAGGATAGGGTTAGGGATGCAGCTAGGGATAAGATTAGGGTTAGAGCTAGGGGTAGGGTTACAGCCAGGGCTAGGGTTAGGGTTTCGGCTAGGGTTCGGGAAAGGGTTACAGCTAGGGTTACACCTAGGATTAGGGTTTCAGCAAGGGTTAGGGCTAGGGTTACAGCTAGGGTTAGGGATATATGTTGTAGGGATAGGCTTAGGGTTAGAGTTACAGCTAGGGTTAGGTTTAGTGTTTCGGTTAGGGTTAGGGTTACAAATTGGGTTAGGGTTAGCTTTAGGGTTACAGCTAGGCTTAGGGTAAGGTTAACAGCTAGGGTTTGGGTTAGGGTTACAGATAGGGTTAGGTGTAGGGAAAAAATTAGGGTTAGGGTTAGGATTACAGCTAGGGTTAGGGTTAGGGTTACAGCTAGGGTTAGGGATATGGTTTCAGCTAGGGTTAGGGTTTGGGTTATGGTTACAGCCAGGGATAGGGGTTAGGGTTACAGCTAGGGATAGGATTAGAGTAACAGATAAGGTTAGGTTTAGGGTTATGGTTAGGGTTCGGGTTACAGGAAGGGTTTGGGTTAGGGATACAAATAGGGTTGGGGTTAGGGTATCAGCTAGGGTTAGGGTTAGGCTATGGGATACAGCCAGGGATTGGATTAGGGATACAGCAAGGGTTATGGTTATGGTTTCAGATAGGGTTAAGTTTAGGGTTACTGCTCGGATTAGGGTTATGGATCCAGCCAGGGATAGGGTTAGGGTTACAGCCAGGGTTAGGGTTAGCGTAACAGCTAGGGATGGGGTTTGGGTCACCACTAAGGGCTAGGGTTGGGGTTAGGGTTCCAGCTAGGATTTGGGTTAGGATTACAGATAGGGTTAGGGCTGGGATACAGCTAGGGTTTGGGATTAGGGTTAGCGTTACAGGTAGGGTTTGGGTTAGGGATACAGCTAGGGTTAGGGTTAGGGTTAGGGTTACAGCTAGGGATAGGGTTATGGTTACAGCTAGGGTAAGGTTTAGGGTTACAGCTAGGGTTAGAGTTTGGGATCCAGCTAGAGATAGGGTTAGGGTTAGGGTTACAGCTAGGGATAGGGTTACGGAAATAGCTAGGGTTAGGGATAGGGTTACAGCTAGGGTTAGGGTAAGGGTTAGGGTTCCAGCTAGGGTTAGGGTTAGGGTTATAGATAGGGTTAGGGCTTAGGTTCAGGTTACAGATAGGGTTAATGGTAGGGTTACAGCTAGGGTTACGGTTAGGGTTAGGGTTACAGCTAGGGTTAGGGTTAGGGTTCCAGCTAGGGTTAGGGATGGGGTTACAGACAGGGCTAGGGTTACGGTTAGGGTTAGGGATGGGGTTACAGACAGGGTTAGGGTTACGGTTAGGGTTAGGGTTACTGCTAGGGTTAGGTTTAGGGATACAGCTAGGGATAGGGTTATGGTTTCAGCCAGGGTTAGGGATAGGGTTACAGCTTGGGTTAGGGTAAGGGTTAGGGTTCGACCTGGGTTAGGGTTAGGGTTATAGCTAGGTTTAGGGTTAGGGTAACTGCTCGGGTTAGGGTTAGGGATACTGATAGGGTTAGGGTTAGGGTTAGGGATACAGCTAAAGTTAGGGTTAGGGTTAGGGTTACAGGTAGGGTTTGGGTTAGGGTTACAGTTAGGGTTAGGGTTAGGTTAACAGCTAGGTTCAGAGTTAGGTTTACGGCTAGGCTTAGGGTTAGGTTTCCAGCTTGGCTTAGGTTTATGGTTTCAGTTAGGGTTAGGGATTGGATTACTGCTAGGTTTAGGGATACGGTTACAGCTAGGTTTAAGGTTAGGGTTACAGCTAGGGTTTAGGTTAGAGATACAGCTACGGTTAAGGTTAGGGTTAGAGTTTCAGCTAGGGTTATGGTTGGAGTTAGGGTGGGAGCTAGGGTTAGGGTTATGGTTATAGCTTGGTTTAGGGTTAGCGTTACAGCTAGGGTTAGGGTTATTGTTACAGCTAGGGATATTGTTAGGGTTCCAGCTAGGGTTAGGGATAGGGTTTCAGCTAGGGTAAGTGTTAGGCTTACAGCTACGTTAGGGTTAGGTTTAGGGTTCTATCTATGGGTACTGTAAAGGATATGGTTAGGGTTAGGGATAGGGTTACAGCTAGGGTTAGGGTAAGGGTTACAGAAAGGGATAGGCTTAGGGTAACTGCTAGAGTTAGGGTTAGTGTGTTAGCTAGGGTTAGGGTAAGGGTTACAGAAAGGGATAGGCTTAGGGTAACTGCTAGAGTTAGGGTTAGTGTGTTAGCTAGGGTTAGGTTTAGTGTTAAGGAACCTGCTAGGGTTAGGGTTAGAGCTAGAGTTAGGTTTATGGTTAGGGTTTCAGATAGGGTTATTGATAGGGTCACAGGGTTAGTGTGTTGGGTTTGGTTTACAGCTATGGTTAGGGATTGAGTTACAGATAGGGTTAGGGTTAGGGTTACATCTAGGGTTAGGGGTAGTATTTCAGCTAGGGTTAGGGTTTGGGTTAGGGTTACAGATTGGGTTAGGGTTAGGGTTACCACTAGGCTTAGGGTTAGGTTTTCAGCTAGGGTTAGGAATAGAGATACATCTAGGGTTAGGGTTATGGTTACAGCTAGATTTAGGGTTAGGGTTACGGCTAGGGATAGGGATAGGGTTACAGCTAAGGTTAGGCTTCGGGTCACAGCTAGGGTTACGGTTAGGGTTCCAGCAAGCGTTATGGTTAGCGTTAGGGTTGCAACTAGTGTTAGGGTTATGGTTACAGCTTGGTTTAGGGTGAGTGATTCAGCTAGGGGTAGGCTTAGGGTTAATTGTACAGCTAGGGTTAGGGCTTGGGTTACAGATAGGGTAAGGGATAGGGTTTCAGCTAGGGTTAGGGTTAGGGATACAGCTAGGGTAACATTACGTTACATTACAGGCATTTGGCAGACGCTCTTATCCAGAGTGACATACAACAAAGTGTATAACCATAACCAGGAACAAGTATGACGAAAACCCTAGAGAGAAGTACCGGTCCAAGTGCAGGGAACAACCGCATAGTTCAACTTGGACCCTGAAGGTTAAACTGATTAACACTAACACAAACGAGAACAGCAACAACGCAGACTATGGAAAAATACAAGCAGTAGTTAAGACAGGTGCATTAACTAAGTCACCTACGAAACAGCTACCTAGTTACAACCCTAAGCTTACAGTCATTTAAGAAATTACAGAGAGGTAGGGAGGGATGGGGAGAGGTGCAGCCTGAAGAGGTAAGTCTTCAGTCGTCGCTTGAAATGGGTATTGTCTCAGCTGTTCTGACCTCCACGGGGAGGTCATTCCACCATCGTGGGGCCAGAACAGACAGGAGACGTGTTCTGGAAGCGCAGGTGCGAAGAGGGGGAGGTGCCTGAGGTAGCAGAACGGAGGGATCTAGCTGGCATGTAGGGTTTGAATATCTTGTGGAGTTATGCTGGGGCTGATCCCTTGACTGCCTGGTATGCTAGGACCAATGTTTTAAATTTGATGCGAGCTATAACAAGCAGCCAGTGGAGGGTAGTGAGCAGGGGAGTGACGTGGGAGTGTCTGGGGAGGTTGAAGACCAGACGAGCTGCAGCATTCTGAATGAGTTGCAGGGGTCTGATGGCAGATGCCGGTAGTCCAGCCAGAAGAGAGTTGCAGTAGTCCAGGCGGGACAGAACCATTGCTTGGACCAGCAGGAGCTGGGTTGAGTAGGTGGTGAGAAAGGGGAGGATTCTCCGGATGTTATACAGGAAAAATCTGCATGCCCGACTTACTGCTGCAATGTTCTTGGAGAGGGGAAGGGTTAGGGTTACAGCGAGGGTTAGTGTTAGGGTTAGGGTTCCAGCTAGGGTTTGGGATAGGGTTACAGACAGGGTCTTGCGTTAAGGTATCTGATAGGGTTACAAATAGGGTTTCAGCTCGGATTAGGGTTATGGTTACAGCTAGGGTAAGGGTTAGGGTTTCAGATAGTGTTATGGTTAGGGTTACAGCTAGGGTTACGGTTAGTGTTAAGGTTCCAGCGGTGTTAGGGTTAGGGATAAAGCTAGGGTTAGGGATAGGGTTAGGGTAACTGCTCGGGTTAGGGTTAGTGATACAGCTAGGGTTAGGGTTAGGGTTACTGCTAAGGTAAGGGTTAAAGTTAGTGTTACAGATAGGGTTAGGGTTACAGCTAGGGTTAGGGTAAGAGTTATTTCTAGGTTTTGGGTTAGGTTTAGGGTTACAGCTAGGGTTAGGGTTAGGGTTACTGCTTGGATTAGGGTTAGGGTTACAGATAGGGTTAAGGTTAGGATTTCAGCTAGGGTTAGGGTTAGGGTTACAGCTTGGGTTAGGTTTAGGGTTTCAGCTAGGGTTAGGGTTAGGGTTACAGATTGGGTTAGGGTTAGGGTTTGGGTTACAGCTAGGGTTAGGGTTGGGGTTAGAAATAGGGTTAGGGTTTATGTTACAGCTAGGGTTAGGGTTAGGGTTAGGGTTACCGGTAGTTTTAGGGTTAGGGTTACATCTAGGGTTAGGGTTAGGGTTAGGGTTACAGCTTGGGTTAGGGTTAGGGTTTGGGTTACAGCTAGGGTCAGGGTTATGGTTACAGCTAGGGTTACAGTTAATGTTAGGGTTACAGCTTGGGAAAGGGTCAGTGTTATAGTTACATCTATTGTTAGGGTTAGTGTTACTGCTGGGGTTAGGGTTAGGGTTACATCTAGGGTTAGGGTTAGGGTTGGGGTTAGAGGTTCCTGAATGAATGTAAGTCAATGGGAAGTCCTTACAAGTATAGCAATGCTAATATGTGTGTGTGTGTGTGTGTGTTTGTGTGTGTGTGCTTACAGGTTTATGTATGTGTTCTAGATTATTTGTCAATGCGATCATATTTATGTTAATGTTTTTATGTGTGTGCAAGCTTTATGCATCTGTCACCTTTCCAGTGGTATGCAATGTTTTCTTCTCCGGAATTGAGGAATTGAAAAGCCAGTTGAAATTGTGTTCACAGCCTGTATAATTTTGAGGCTTTGTTCATTTCAACCACACAACTGCAAATACCCTGTCAAACACTTAGAGCACACTCTGTGTACACAGGCCACATAAACACGCAAATGCACACACCTGTCAAATCACAAAATGTATGTATACATCCATGCATACTGTAGTCCACAAACAACATTATTCTGTTTACATAATCAGACAAATTCATTCACATATGCACACACATGCAAAGCAACTGAATCAATTCAATCGGCCTTTTACAATGTTAACCAATGTGCTTGCTTTGCATATTCTATATGTGCAAGAAATATGTCCATCGTTTACATTGCTGTTTTCAGCTTCTAGTGTAGCAGAGTTTATATTGGCCTTCCTACCCATAGCTACACCCTGATTATGGTACACACTTTGTAGATTTTGGTGTACACAAAGTAAACCTTCATAAGGCCAAAGACAGCACATTCTTCTGCGGGCTACCACAATACGCTGGTATTAAGCAGTCATCTGAGCTCATGGCAGATTTACTGCTCAGGAAAACTGTCTAGCTCAAAGTAAACACCTCTTTCCCTTGTCAACAGTGCTCTGGCTTTAATCGGAAGTATCCATCCTTGGTTACCCATACTCCCAGTAGGCCTCCCAGTCCCTCCGCCAAATAGCTTTTTTTTAAATTATGAGGCCCATTAGCACCGTGGTTAGCCTATGAGCAATGTCAGTGTCACAATATAGCAGCATCCTGCAGCACATCAGCTGAGATGAGGGGTAGAATATAAGGATTTTTGCCAGTGGCCTGCCAGCTTAGTTGCCTGAAATGTCCACTAGTAAAGGTGGAATGGTACTAGCCCTGGTTTTAACTACAGAAATAGATATAAATGCTCTTTTAACACCTTTACATGCATAGTACATTGTTGGTATACTGTTACTGTGATGTCCCTTAAATGAGAAAATACCAATAAGCAGTAGGCCTACTGTTGATGGGAATTACTAGACTATTGAGAAATCAAGACCTCTGGGTTGGTGGGCTTTTCCGAAGCAAAAGAGTGAACCTTGCGAGTCCTGGTCCCGCCATTGCTGGCTATGGCCAGAGGTCTGCAAGCATTGGCTCAGCCTCACTGAGGAAAGATAGGGGGCTTGTTCATTTGTCTCATCACTCTCTAGCAGCCACTACTGGTCAGACTAGGTGAAGGATTTCTGCAGTCTGGTTTTCAGTTTGAAAAAAAATGTATTTTTAAAAATCACTGAAAAATAAGATATGTTTTACGAAGATTGATATGTCATTCATCTTGAGATGTTTAAATAATGATGTACTACTCAGCCTGTCTTGAAATGGCAGATCATTTTTGGATGCGTTGAATTATACATACAGCTCTCAAAAATAGAAAACAAATACACGTGCATACAATACAAATTTTTATTTGTTAGGTTAATTTTACAATTAGTGATTGTTGATTAGCCTTGGTGATGCTGCATTCTTGTATGTTGTAACACTGATGTTCTCCACTGCTGTTCTTCATGCTGGATAAGAGCATCTGCCCAATTACTGTAATATAGTGTAAAAATATGGAAGGCGGACATTTGCTTCACGCTGGGGTTAAAACAGGAAACGCATTAAATTATCACTACAATACATTATCCTCAGTAATGGGCTACCAATGGAGGTCTAGTGCGGCCTTTTGAGGCCTTTGGTGTGGTCACACCAAAGAAAGCAAAGAAAGGCTGGACTTACTTCAGAGTGATTGAGGGTGCTAGTTCTGTAAGTCTTGATAAGGAGCTGAGAAAAATTCCTCCCTTTTCCCACTCACAATTCAGGACTGGCTCTTTAGTCTTCTCAGGGTCTGACATGTGGGAGATGCTTTGCAGATATTCCACGGATCTGACAATAGAATGTGCAGATAATACAGTAATGTCATGTACAGCTGATTTTTCTCATGCACCTTTCCTAAATCTAATGAACAGATACTTCATAGTGGTATTATGAATAAACCTTACACCATAAAACATCACTTTTTGGTGGAGACATCTTTTATGTTAACAAATCATCATGCTTTTTATGTGTCGGAACTTGTAAATGTAAACATTTTCACAAATCCTCGTGGCTACAGGTAATAGGTAACAGGCCTACAAATAAAAGTGTATTTAAAATCTGGGCGATCCTCCTCTACATGACAGCTGGATAATACTGAAGCAAAACCGCAATTGAAAGTAGAAGATTTCTTAAACCCCATTATCAAGTTCCCCTTACATACAGACAGCTGACGCAGCATATGCCTTATGATACAGCAGCAAAGACCTGAATGTGATTTCTGTGTGCTTTATGTATGCTGAAATTGAGCAGCCTGGGCCATCTATTAAAGGGATGAGGATCTGAAATGAAATCTGATAATAGAACAAGGCTGACTTACTGAAGCGATACATGCTGATGTCACTCCGCCAATCAGAACACACATGAAGGTGCATGTATGCTCTCTCATTATCTGGACATGGTGCAATGGAAACTGTGTCAAAATCTTCGCCCTTTGTCCTTCTAAGAAGCAATTACCAAGCTGGCCAGACAACTTTCACTGAGAAATTCAGGCTTAAAAAAGAACAGGAGATGACTTTTAAGTGGGAAGTAGGACTTAGCTCTTGATTTTTAAAAATGCAGTTTTAATCAACGAACACTAGCGTATGTGACTACTTAAGAAAGCAACCTGAGCCATGGGAAAAAGCTTATGAAGGTTCACAGTACTGGGGTTA